>NW_027101592.1:0-17222 GCF_035046505.1 Tiliqua scincoides
TGCTTTTTCGTACGTTTTAACACGTTTGTTACTAATTTTATGTCATTCAAGCATTAAACGAAATCGCGTGCTCTATACGTGGGAACGTTTATCACGTGCACCGTAGGTCCAGATCGGACGGCAAATTGTAGGCGACCACTTTAGCAAGCGGCTCTGAGATCCACTCCCCCAAAAAAAATAAAAAAGGCCAGATGCATTGGGGGTCGGGATGCTATGATTTCTCGGCAAAGTGTACATTATGCACCAACCAGAAGCATCGTTAAAAGTGAGAAAGTGTTGGGAATCCTTTGACCGCCCCTGAGGTAGGAACCAGAGGCCTTGGAAAAAGTGAGAAATAGCCAACGTACTCCGTGTGTCCCACGGGGCTAGTAACGGGAGTACACGTCATTAAGGGATTGCTGGTTTCTCGGAGATGGCAGAATATAATAGATAACTGTCGAGCAAGAGAGCAGCAGGGGAGAAGGGTGATGGCATCCAATGGGCATGGTTGGGAGAGGGTAGTGTCCTCATGATATGCGTGAGGCGAAGAGGGCAAATGTCCAATTATACATAATATGTGCTAGATCATTCTAATCTAATCTTCTATGATCTGCATGTGTGAAAGAGGAAAATATTCGAGATGTGTTGTAAGTATGAAATCATTAATAATCTGTCTGTTGTGATATGCGTGTGGACAAGAGGTAAATGTCCGATTATACATAGTATGTCTTAGAACCTTAATTTGAAGTCTTTTGTGATATGCATGAGGTTGAAAATTAATTGTTCGATTATTCTTAGTTTGTGATTGATCATTGACTGATTAACCGGATATGATATGCATGAGGACAAGAGGTGAATGTCCGATTATACATAGTATGTGTAAGATCACCAGCAAAGCAATAAAAAGCCGCCAGGGGCGGCCAGATACGGGTGAATTGAGGTAGAGGACAAAAAAGCCGCCAGGGGCGGCCAGATACGGGTGAATTGAGGTAGAGGACAAAAAAGCCGCCAGGGGCGGCCAGATACGGGTGAATTGAGGTAGAGGACAAAAAAGCCGCCAGGGGCGGCCAGATACGGGTGAATTGAGGTAGAGGACAAAAAAGCCGCCAGGGGCGGCCAGATACGGGTGAATTGAGGTAGAGGACAAAAAAGCCGCCAGGGGCGGCCAGATACGGGTGAATTGAGGTAGAGGACAAAAAAGCCGCCAGGGGGTAGTTTAAAGTTAGAATGCTAGTTTTGGGGACTAGCGGTGGGGGTTTGAGTCCCCTCTCTCTGATGCCTTAGGGGGTCTTAGTTCCCATCTTTGGCTTACAAGACCAATGCTTTGTCTATTAAGCTACTAAGGCTTAGAGTGGGGCTATCATTTGAGTATTTTATCTTCTAGTTTGGCTGTAATTGGTATGAGGAGGAGGAAAATAGCAAAGTAGAGTATTGAGGCAATTTGTCCGATGATGATGAAGGGGTCCTCTACGGGCTGTCCTCCGATTCACGTGAGGATAATGATATTTGATATAAGGAGTCAAAAGACCCCTTGGGATAGGGGCCGGAAGGTGTTTCCTCGTTGCTTTGATGTATGGAGTATGGGTACGAAGATTAGGATTAGGATTGAAAATAATAAGGCAAGAACGCCTCCTAATTTATTTGGGATTGAGCGTAGGATAGCGTAGGCAAAGAGGAAGTATCACTCGGGTTTAATGTGTGGTGGCGTGACTAAGGGGTTTGCAGGGGTAAAGTTTTCTGGGTCTCCTAGTAAGTTTGGGGAGAAGAGGGCTAGTAGGAGGAGAACGAAGATTAATAATGTTAGGCCTAAAAGGTCTTTATAGGTGTAATAAGGGTGAAATGGGATTTTGTCTGTGTTGGAGTTTAGGCCTGTGGGGTTATTTGATCCTGTTTCGTGGAGGAAAAGGAGGTGAAGTATAGAGGTTCCCATGATAATAAATGGCAGAATAAAATGGAATGAAAAGAATCGGGTGAGTGTTGCGTTGTCTACTGAGAACCCTCCCCAGATTCATTCTACCAAGGTTGTTCCGATATAGGGAATTGCTGAAAGAAGGTTAGTAATGACGGTGGCCCCTCAAAAAGATATCTGGCCCCATGGAAGTACGTAGCCCACAAAGGCTGTTGCCATTACAAGGAGAAGAAGAACGACCCCAATGTTTCAGGTTTCTTTGTATATGTAAGAGCCGTAGTATAAGCCCCGTCCGATATGGAGGTAAATGCAAATAAAGAATATGGAGGCCCCATTGGCGTGCAGGTTTCGGATTAGCCACCCGTATTGTACGTCTCGACAAATGTGTGCGATTGATGAAAATGCTGAAGAGATGTCTGCTGTGTAGTGTATAGCAAGGAATAGGCCAGTTAGGACTTGTGCGATTAGACAAAATCCAAGTAGTGAGCCAAAATTTCATCATGCTGAGATATTTGATGGGGTGGGGAGGTCAATGAATGTGTTGTTTACAATCTTTAGGATTGGGTGAGTTTTTCGTAGGTTGTGGGTCATTAGTTTTTGTAGTTGAATACAACAGTGGTTTTTCGTGCCGCAGGTCTTGGTTAAAGTCCAGGCAAAAATTATGGTTTATTTTATTTTTTTATTATCTTTTTGTTTATTGGGGGGGTTGGTGGCTGTTGCCTCAAACCCATCCCCGCTTTATGGTGCGGTTGGGTTGGTGGTTGCTGCTGCCGTTGGGTGTGGTGTGTTGGTTTGATTGGGTAGTTCTTTTGTTTCTTTGGTCTTATTTTTGATTTATTTAGGGGGAATGTTGGTGGTATTTGCTTATTCTGTAGCGTTGGCGGCTGAGCCCTACCCTGAGACATGGGGGAGCTGGTCTGTTGGGTTGTATGTTGGGGGGTATTTTGTTTTGGTGACGGTGTTGTTTGTGGTATTTGGTGGGGGGTGGGTGGTGGAGGGGTTTGGAGTTGTTGGGGTTGATTGTGTAGGGTTACATTTTGTTCGTGCGGACTTTAGTGGGGTGTCTTTGTTATATTCATGGGGGGGTGGCTGTTTATTAATTTCCGGGTGAGGCTTATTGCTGGCTTTATTTGTTGCGTTAGAGCTGTCACGTGGGTTGGCGCGGGGGGCTTTGCGGGTAATTAGATTAAAATAAAAATGAGCACCGAGGTCATAAATAGGACAAATATGATTAAGTAGGCTTTAATAAGACCTTTGTTGGCAGTAGAAATGCTGTTGACCATGGGGGTGTTGGTTATTGTTAGTATTTTTGGACCAATTTTTTCATACCATAGTTGGTCGTTTAGGTGTGAGGCAAGGTTTTGTCCTTGTATGAGTGAAATGTTTGGGTGGGTTCGGTGAATGATTATGTTGAAGAATCCTAGTTGGTTTGAGAAGTTGTTTAACTTATTATGTTTTGGAGTCAAGAGTGTTGTTGTTTGGGTGGCTAGTTCTAAAGCATATAAAAGGCCTAAGATTGTTACGAGTAATGCGGACAGTTTTATGTTTGTTGATATGGTTAATGCTGTTGTTTTGATTGGAAGAACAGAGGAGATAAGGAGTAAGCCAGTTAAAATGCTTCCTGTTGCGAGGCGAACAAGGGGGTTGGTTAGGGTTTTATTGTTTTCGGAAATGATGACAAGAGTGTTCCCTCGGGAGGTGTTTATTTGTACGTAGAAGATTAGTCGTAGGCTGTAGGCGGCCGTTAGGGCCGTTGCTGTGAGAGTTAGTATTAGGGCTCAGGCGTTAAGGTAGGAGGTATTTATTGTTTCGATGATGGTGTCTTTTGAGAAAAAGCCGGATAGAAAGGGGGTTCCTATTAGGGCAAGGCTGCCGATGGTTAGGCAGGAGGTGGTAACGGGTATTGCTTTGTTAATGCCTCCTATCTTTCGGATGTCCTGTTCGTCTGATAAATTATGAATGATCGACCCAGAACAGAGGAATAACATGGCTTTAAAGAATGCGTGGGTTGAAATATGAAAGAAGGCTAGTTGTGGTTGGTTTAATCCTACGGTGACCATTATCAACCCAAGCTGGCTTGAGGTTGAGAAGGCGATGATTTTTTTAATATCGTTTTGTGTGAGGGCACAAATTGCTGTGAATAAGGTTGTTATTGCACCTAGACAAAGGCAGGTGGATAGGGCTGTTGTGTTTGTTTCTAATAGGGGGTGGAGGCGAATTAGTAGGAATACACCTGCCACAACCATTGTGCTGGAGTGGAGTAAGGCAGAGACGGGAGTAGGACCTTCTATGGCTGCTGGTAATCATGGGTGAAGGCCAAATTGGGCAGACTTTCCTGCGGCAGCTAAGATTAAACCCAAGAGGGGGACAAGGGTGACTGAGTTTGGGTTAGTAAATAGTTGATGAAATTCTCAGGTGGTTGTGTTTATAGCAAGTCAGGCTATTGTTAGGATAAGGCCAATATCCCCAACTCGGTTATAAATGACTGCCTGTAGGGCGGATGAGTTTGCGTCGGAACGTGAGAATCATCACCCGATTAATAGAAAGGATATAATTCCAACCCCCTCCCACCCAATAAAAAGCTGGAAGATATTATTTGCGGTAACAAGAATTAATATAGCTAGTAAGAATAGGAGAAGATACTTAAAAAATCGGTTGATAAAGGGGTCTGAGGTCATATATCATGCGGCAAACTCCAAGATGGATCATGTGACAAAGAGTGCGATGGGTAAAAATGTAATTGCGTAGGTGTCTAGCATGAAGCTAATGTTGATGCTAAAATTAGAGATGTTGATTCAGTGGATGTTTGTAGTTGTGAATTCTAGTCCATAGTTAATGAAGATAAACAGGGGGATTATGCTGGTAAAAAATGCTGTTTGCACAGCTACCTTTACATGGGAGAGGTGTCATTGGTTTTGTAGAGGGTATAGGGTTATTGTGATGGGAATTATTAGGAATAGAAAGGTAGCGGCTATGGTGGTGTGGGGGATGTTGTGCATGTACTTTTACTTGGAATTGCACCAAGAATTTTGGCTCCTAAGACCAATGGATTAAACTCTGATCCTTTAAAAGTGAGGAGTCTGGGGGGTTAATCCCAGGACGCAGAGTTAGCAGTTCTTTGTATACAATACCCCTCGGTCATTAAGAAGGTTTGAACTTCTATTTTTAGATCCACATTCTAATGTTTTTGTTAAACTATGACAACAAGGAAGGGGGCCTATGATTAGTTCGGGTTTTATTATAAGTATAAGTATCGGGAGGATGTGTAGGACCAGTAGCAGGTGTTCTCGGGTGTATGTCGGGTTTGTTTGGATAGCGTGTTGTGGGAGCTTTCCTCGTTGGGTTGTTAAAAATATATGAAGTGAGTAGGTGGCTGTTAAGAGAGTGCCTACTCCTGTTATGAGGATTGTTAGGGGGGACCAGTTGAATAATGATGTTATGATTAGAAGTTCGCCTGTGAGATTAATTGTGGGGGGGAGGGCCATATTTATTAAGTTAGCTATAAGCCACCAGGATATTGTTAGAGGAAGAATAAGTTGCAGGCCGCGGGCTAGAAGGAGTGTTCGGCTATGGGTGCGTTCATAGTTTGTGTTTGCTAGACAAAATAGTATTGATGAGGTAAGGCCGTGGGCAATTATCAGTAAAATTGCTCCTGTTAGGCTTCATGGGGTTTGAATCAAAGCGGCTGCAATTACGAGGCCTATGTGGCTTACTGATGAGTAAGCGATTAAAGATTTTAAGTCAGTTTGTCGTAGGCAGATTGAGCTGGTTATGATGATGCCTCAAATGGCTAGAATAATAAAGGGGTAGTATAGTTTTGTTGAGAGTGGGTTTAGTAGGGGGGTGATTCGAATGATACCGTAGCCTCCGAGTTTCAGTAAAATTGCAGCCAGAACCATTGAGCCAGCGATAGGGGCTTCCACATGGGCTTTTGGGAGTCAGAGGTGGAGGCCATATAAAGGCATTTTCACTAGGAAGGCGATTAAGCAGGCAAGTCATAGTATGTTATTTGTTCATGAGTGGGGGGTTTCTGGTTGAATTAGGTTTATTATTACTATTGAAATGTTGGAGTATTTAGTGTTTAAAAATAGAATAGCAACTAATAGGGGGAGAGATCCAGCAAGTGTGTAAAATAGAAAGTATGTCCCTGCGGAAAGTCGCTCGGCTTGGTTTCCCCATCGTGTAATAACAATGAGGGTGGGAATTAATGTTGTTTCGAATATAATGTAAAATAGGGTGAATTCGGTTGCGGAGAATGTTAATAATAGGGCAACTTGTAGGGTTGTAATGACTACTAAAAAGTTTCGTTTTCGAGCAAGAGGTTCGTGTTGGAGGTGGTTTTGGCTAGCTAGGGCTATTAGTGGGAGAAGTCAGCAGGAAAGGATTATTAATGGGGCGGAAATTGAGTCAATGTTTAGGTAGGAAGAGGAGAATATTATGCTAGGGTTTAGAGGATACTTAAATCAGACTAGACTTATTAGTGCAAGTAGTATTGAGTAGGAGGTGTATATTGTGAAAAGGATGTTTTGTTTTGATAGAAGGGCTGTTGGAATTAATATAAGGGTAGGTAAAAGAATTTTTAGCATTGTAAGAGGTTTAGGTTTTTAAGATGGTCCGAGCCATGTGTTCGAGAGGTTGCCACTAATAAGGCGAGGCCAGTTCCTGCTTCACAGGCAGAAAAAGCAAGGAGGAGAATGGGAGAAATGTTTGTGGAGGGGAGTTGTAGTGTAGATGAGAATGCTGTAAGTGCTATAAAGAGGGCTAATATTATGGCTTCGATACAGAGTAGTGCGGAAACTAAGTGTGTTCGGTGTAGGGCCAACCCTAAAATTCCGAGTACGAAGGCAGAGGAAAAGGTAAAATATGTTGTCATATGGCAGTCCAGGGTTAAAACCTGGGGCTACTAAGTCGAAATTAGTTGTTTTATTTATACTAACTGCCTACTCTGCCCACTCTAGCCCCCCTGCTAATCATTCGTAAATTAAGCCTAGTGTTAGAAGAATAATGATTGCGGATATTCAGATTAAAGTGGTTGTTGGTTGTATAAGGTTTATGGCTCATGGGATCGGAAGGAGTAGCGCAATTTCTAGGTCGAATAGAAGAAATAGGATTGCAACTAGGAAGAATCGAAGCGAGAATGGTAGACGGGCGGTTCCTAATGGGTCGAAGCCGCATTCATATGGGGAGAGTTTTTCTGTGTCTGGTGATATTTGTGGTAATCAAAAGCTAATAGTAATTAAGATAACTATAAGGGTTGTTGTAATTAAGAATATGGTTGTTATATTCATTACTCTTTCTTAAGGTTTTATTAAGGCTTAGTGATTGGAAATCACTTGTACTGGTTGATACTAAAAGAGCAAGAGCCTCATCAGTAAATTGAGATGTAAAGGAACAGTCATACAACGTCTACGAAATGTCAGTATCATGCGGCGGCTTCAAATCCGAAGTGGTGGTTTGTTGTGAAGTGATATATGATCTGTCGTAGTAAGCAAACAATTAAAAAAGTTGATCCAATAATTACGTGGAGGCCATGGAAGCCTGTTGCCACAAAGAATGTTGACCCGTAAACGCTATCTGAAATAGCGAAAGGGGCTTCATAGTATTCTATGGCTTGGAGGGCGGTGAAGTAAAGGCCCAAGGCAATGGTTAGTGTAAGGGCTTGAATTGCTTCTTTTCGATTATTTTCTATAATAGAATGGTGGGCTCATGTTACGGTAACACCAGAGGCTAGGAGTACAGCTGTGTTTAGAAGGGGTACTTCAAATGGGTTTAATGGGTGAATTCCGCTAGGGGGTCAACAGCCCCCAAGCTCCGGGGTTGGGGCCAGGCTTGAGTGGTAGAAAGCTCAGAAAAAGCCGATAAAAAAGAAGACCTCTGATGTAATAAAAAGGATTATCCCGTATCGGAGGCCTTTTTGTACAGGGACCGTGTGGTGGCCTTGAAAGGTTCCCTCACGGGTGATATCTCGCCACCATTGTAGTATTGTTAGAAGGAGGATAATTAGGCCGATATTCATTAATAGTATATTGTTGAAGTGAAATCAGACGGCGAGTCCGGATGTTATAAGTAAGGCAGCGATTGCGCCTGTTAGGGGCCAGGGGCTTTGGTCTACTATATGATAGGCATGTGCTTGGTGGATCATTAAGTATTTTCTTGTAGGTATAGGCTTAATAGTAAAGTGAAGACGTAGGCTTGAATAATTGCTACTGCGACCTCTAGAATAGTTAAAAGTAAGAGGACAATAAAGGTTAGTGTTGCGGTTGCAGTTATTATGGGTAGTATTACAAATACGGCGGTAGAAATAAGTTGGATTAGCAGGTGACCTGCTGTTAAGTTGGCTGTTAGTCGAACGCCTAGTGCAAGAGGGCGAATGAGTAGGCTAATTGTTTCGATAATAATGAGAACAGGTACGAGAGGGGTTGGGGTGCCTTCTGGTAGAAGGTGGCCTAATGAAAGGGTTGGTTGATTGCGTAAGCCAATTAATACAGTTGCTAGTCATAAGGGTACTGCTAAACCCATATTTATTGATAGCTGGGTAGTTGGGGTGAATGTATAAGGGAAAAGTCCTAGCAAATTGAATAGGAGAAGGAATAATATAAGTGAGGTTAAGAGTGCGGCTCATTTGTGGCCTGGTTTGTTTAGGGGTAATATAAGTTGTTTTACAAATATAAAGATTGCTCATGTTTGTACCGTTTCTAGCCGATTTAAGATAAGTCGGCTTGTTTTTGTAAAAATTAGGGTTGGTGGCAGGATTATTGCTAGGGTGATAAGGGGGATTCCAAGGAGTTGTGGGCTTAAAAATTGGTCGAAGAAGCTTAAATTCATGGTCAGTTTCAAGGTGAGGCTTTAGGTGTGGGGGTGTTTTGGATTGGGAGATTTTGAGAGGTTATTATTAAAGTTTTGGTTTGGAGAATTGTTAATAAGATTGTTCATGAAAGTAGGAGGATTATTAATCAGGGGGCAGGGTTTAATTGAGGCATATCACTAAGGGGGCAGGTGTTGTCTCCTTCTTTAGCTTAAAAGGCTAACGCTGATAAAAGCTTCTTAGTGATGCAGTGAGTATTGTTGTGGTTCAGTCTTCAAAGTGTTTTAGTGGAATTGCTTCTACTACAATGGGCATGAAGCTGTGGTTAGATCCGCAGATTTCTGAGCATTGTCCATAGAACAAGCCTGGGTGAGAAGTGATAAAGGTTGTTTGATTTAGTCGTCCGGGAATGGCATCTGTTTTAATGCCGAGGGCGGGTACGGCCCATGAGTGCAGGACATCTTCTGCGGAGATTAGTATGCGAATTGGGGATTCTATTGGAACTACTATTCGGTGATCTACTTCTAATAGACGGAGGTGTCCTTGAGGGAGGTCTTGTGAGGGAATTATGTAAGAGTCAAATGCGAGATCTTGATAGTCTGTGTACTCATAGCTCCAATATCATTGGTGGCCGAGAGCTTTAACAGTTAGGTGTGGGTTGTTGATTTCATCTATGAGGTAGAGAATGCGAAGGGAAGGGAGGGCAATTAAGATTAAAATGATTGCAGGAAGAATTGTTCAGATTATTTCTACTTCTTGGGCGTCTATGGTATTTGTGTGTGTTAGCTTTGTTGTTATTATTAAAGAAATAATGTATAATACTAAAGCACTAATTAAGAAGACAATTATAATGGCGTGGTCATGAAAATGTAAGAGCTCTTCTATAATGGGAGATGCTGCGTCTTGAAATCCGAGTTGAGCGGGGTGTGCCATCATGAGGCCCATAGGGGCTAACCTATAACTTAGCTCTGACAGGGCTACATAATAAATTTACTAGGGTCTCATGAGAAAGAAGCATCTTGGCTATGTGATTGGCTTGAAACCAGTAGAAGGCGGTTCGATTCCTCCCTTTCTTGAGTTTGTTTGTACATATGTTGGTTCTTCGTAAGTGTGATAAGGGGGTGGGCAGCCGTGAAGTCATTCTAGGTTTGTGTTTGTTAGTTCTAGGGCGAAAACTTCTCGTTTAGCTGCGAATGCTTCTCAAATGATAAACATTATTATGATTACGGCTACTAGAGAAATTAGTGAGCCAATTGATGATAAAGTATTTCAGATGGTATATGCGTCAGGATAGTCGGAGTAACGGCGGGGCATTCCTGATAGCCCAAGGAAGTGTTGAGGGAAGAAGGTCAGATTAACCCCGGCAAATATGACACCAAATTGGACTTTTGTTCAAGTTTGATGAAGTGTATAGCCTGAAAATAGGGGAAATCAATGTACAAAGCCTCCTATGATTGCAAATACGGCACCTATGGATAATACATAGTGGAAATGAGCTACGACGTAATATGTGTCATGAAGAACAATGTCTAAGGATGAGTTGGCAAGTACAATGCCTGTTAGGCCTCCCACAGTAAATAGGAAAATGAAGCCCAGGGCCCAGAGTATGGCAGCATCTCATTTGATTATGCCCCCATGTAAAGTTGCGAGCCAGCTAAATACCTTTACACCTGTTGGAATTGCGATGATTATTGTGGCGGAAGTGAAATATGCTCGGGTATCGACATCCATTCCAACGGTAAA
Organism: Tiliqua scincoides; assembly: GCF_035046505.1. NCBI lineage: Eukaryota > Metazoa > Chordata > Lepidosauria > Squamata > Scincidae > Tiliqua > Tiliqua scincoides. The sequence continues at coordinate 10,437 of NW_027101592.1, forward strand.
TATGTGGTGGGCTCATACGATAAAGCCTAAGAAGCCGATAGATATTATGGCTCATACTATACCCATGTAGCCGAAAGGTTCTTTTTTTCCAGCATAATAGGTTACAATGTGTGAGATTATTCCAAAGCCAGGAAGAATCAAAATGTAGACTTCTGGGTGACCAAAGAACCAAAACAGATGTTGGTATAAAATTGGGTCCCCCCCACCTGCAGGATCGAAGAAAGATGTGTTTAAATTTCGGTCTGTTAGTAGTATTGTGATACCGGCGGCAAGGACGGGTAGTGATAGTAAAAGTAGAACTGCCGTGATTATTACTGATCATACGAATAGAGGGGTTTGGTATTGGGTTATGGAGGGTGGTTTTATGTTGATGCAGGTAGTAATAAAGTTAATGGCCCCAAGAATTGAGGAGACTCCCGCGAGGTGGAGGGAGAAGATGGTTAGATCTACAGAGGCCCCGGCATGGGCTAAGTTCCCGGCTAAGGGAGGGTAGACGGTTCACCCGGTGCCGGCCCCGGCTTCCACCCCCGAGGATGCAAGTAGCAGTAATAGAGAAGGAGGGAGAAGTCAAAAACTCATGTTGTTTATTCGTGGGAAGGCCATATCTGGCGCCCCAATTATTAGGGGGACTAGTCAATTTCCGAACCCGCCGATTATTACAGGCATTACTATAAAGAAAATTATGACAAAAGCATGGGCTGTTACAATGACGTTATAGATCTGATCATCGCCTAGCAGGGCGCCAGGTTGACTTAGTTCAGCCCGAATTAACAGGCTAAGTGCTGTACCAACTATTCCTGCTCAAGCTCCGAAGATTAAGTATAAGGTGCCGATATCTTTGTGGTTGGTTGAGAAGAATCAACGATTAATGGTCACAGGTAAGATGGCCGATAGTAGGTGGCAGGTTGTAGCCCTGTATAGGTGGGTGCCAGTCCCACTCTTATCACAATAGCTTCGTGGTGATTCACGCTAGAGTGCAAATCTAGAGAAGCACACCAAAGGTGTGCCGGAGCTTCTTTTTTTAGAAGAAGCTCAGATTGAAGCCCGCTGGATGGGGCGTTTAGCTGTTAACTAGAAATTTACGGGATCGAGGCCCGTCTGTCTGGGAGGTTTTAGCTTAATTAAAGTGCCTGAGTTGCAATCAGGAGATGTAAGTTAAAGTTTTACATGCCTTCAGGGGCTAGGAGGGTTGAACTCTTATTTAGGGCTTTGAAGGCCCTTGGTTTTGTTAACCTAAGCCTCTTAAAGTATCATTGGGGTTAGGGGTAAGAGGAGTAAGGATGGTAGTAAGAGGGTTGAGATTGTGGTTGTACTTAGTTTAGGTTGGAATCGTCATTTGTGTGTTGTTTGTGTGGTGGTTGGGAACACTGTGAGGGTTGTGATGTAAGATAGTCGTAAGTAAAAGAATAGGCTTAATAGAGCGGAGAGGGCAAGTAGGGCTGCGGTCATTGATAGGTTGTGGGTTGTTAATTCTTGTAAAATTAACCATTTTGGGATAAAGCCTGTTAGCGGGGGGAGCCCTCCTAGAGATATTAGTAGTAAAAATATAAGTGCTATGGTTGAGGGGGAAATTGTTCAAGAGGTGGTTAAATCTTTAATGTTTTTTGCTGTGATGAAGATAAGGATTATAAAGGCAGTAGTTGTTATTATGAGGTATAAAAATAGGTTGAGGAGTATTAAGTTTGAGCTTAGTGTGAGAATTGTAGCTATTCAACCTAGGTGGGCAATTGATGAGAATGCTATGATTTTTCGTGTCTGTGTTTGGTTTATGCCTCCCCACCCTCCGGTCAAGGTTGACAGTAGCCCTATAATTAGAAGTGTATTTGGGTGGATAGCGGGGGCGGCTATATAAAGTAGGGCGAGGGGGGCGAGTTTTTGTCAAGTTGTAATGATTAGTGCTGTTTTTAGTGTTGTGCCTTGTAGGACTTCTGGTAGTCAGAAATGCAGGGGGGCTAGGCCTAGTTTTATGGCTAGAGCTATTGTTATTATGATGCAGGCAGGTTGGTTTGTGAGTTGTGAAATGTCTCAGGTGCTGGTGGATCAGGCATTGATTGTGCTGGCGAATAGGAGTGTGGCTGAGGCAGCAGCTTGGGTAAGGAAATATTTTGTAGCGGCTTCAGTTGCACGGGGATGGTGTTGTTTGGCGATAAGGGGAATAATGGCTAGGGTATTTAGTTCTAATCCGATTCAGGCAAGGAGTCAGTGTGTGCTTGATAGGGTAATGATGGAGCCGGTTGCTACGCTTGAGAGAATCAGTGAAGATATGATTGGGTTCATTAGTATAGGAAGGATTTTAACCAACATTTTCGGGGTATGGGCCCGAAAGCTTAATTAGCTGACTTTACTAGAAAATAGTATAATGAAGTACATAAGATTTTGAGTCTTTTGGTGCGGGTTCGTGTCCTGTTTTTCTAGTGCTTCGAGAAGAAGGAAATAAGGGGATTTTAACCCCTGTGTTTTACTCTATCAAAGTAATCCTTGGGGATTCGGGCATATTTCCTGGTTTATTGTGGGGGGAGTCCTGATAATATTGTTGGGAAAGAGGCATGCCACATTAATAGAGCGAGGGTTAGGGGTAAGAAATTTTTTCATAAGAGGTGTATAAGTTGGTCGTAACGAAAACGAGGGTATGAGGCGCGAGTTCATAAGAATATGATTGTCAGGATAGTTGTTTTTAATATTAGGTTTATTGTGAACACGTCTGGGGGTAGGGAGGTTCCTGGGTTTAGGAAAAGGATGCAGGTTAGGGTATTTATTAGTATGATGTTTGCATATTCAGCTAGGAAAAATAGGGCGAATGGGCCAGCGGCATACTCTACATTAAAGCCAGAGACAAGCTCTGATTCTCCTTCTGTTAAATCAAAGGGGGCCCGGTTTGTTTCTGCTAGTGTTGAGATAAACCATATTATGGCAAGAGGTCATGATGAAATTAGTAGTCATTGGTGTTCTTGTGTAATTGAGAGTATTTGTAGAGTGAAGCCCCCTGTAAGGATAATAATGGTTAGTAAAATAATTCCCAGGGTGACCTCGTATGAGATTGTTTGTGCTACCGCACGTAGGGCGCCAATTAATGGGTATTTTGAGTTGGATGCCCACCCTGATCATAGAATAGAATATACTGCTATGCTTGAGAGGGCTAGTATGAAGAGAAGGCCTAGGTTTATGTCTGCTAAGGTGGCCGGTATTGGGAGGGGGGTTCAAATTATAAGGGCTAGAAATAGGGCTAAGGTCGGGGTTATGATGAAGAGGGCAGGAGAGGAAGAGGAGGGGCGTAAGGGTTCTTTAATAAACAGTTTAATGCCGTCTGCAAATGGTTGTAATAGCCCATAAGGGCCAATGATGTTAGGGCCTTTTCGTAGTTGTATATAACCGAGCACTTTTCGTTCCAGTAGTGTAAGGAAGGCAACAGCTAGTAAGATGGGAATAATATATAATAGGGGATTAATGATATATAAGAGTAATGCATTCATGTATTAGGGAGATGATTTGAACATCTAGTAGAAAGATCTTAGGTCTTTTGCATTCACCTGGCTCTGCCACCCTAATAATTACCCCTTGTCTGGGGGTGTTCTAGGTGCTTTGTTTAGCTTGAGTTTTGTTCAGCTAGTTTTAAGGACGTGTTTATAATATTGGTCCTCTCTTCTTTGTCCTTTCGTACTGAAGAAGTAAGCGTCATAGATAGAAACCGACCTGGATTGCTCCGGTCTGAACTCAGATCACGTAGGACTGTTAATCGTTGAACAAACGAACCTTTAATAGCGGCTACACCATTTGGGTGTCCTGATCCAACATCGAGGTCGTAAACCTTCTTGTCGATAGGGACTCTTGAAGAAGATAGCGCTGTTATCCCTGGGGTAACTTGGTTCGTTGGTCAGTATGACTGGGTCGGCTTTGTACTTTGGCTTGTTAGCCTTGGTGAGAAGTGGTGGTTCTGTGCTCGGAAGTTTTGTTTTGTTCCGAAGTCGCCCCAACTTAAAACTATGGGCTAGGGGCATTAGTGGTGCTTATTAGCGGTCGTTTTAAGCTCCACAGGGTCTTCTCGTCTTATGTGTTTATCCCAGCTTTTGTACTGGGAGATCAGTTTCACTGATTAGCTATAAGAGACAGGTTTGTCCTCATTTAGCCGTTCATACTAGTCTTTATTTAGAAGACAAGTGATTACGCTACCTTTGCACGGTTAGGATACCGCGGCCGTTTAAAAGTTTCACTGGGCAGGCAGGACCTTTAATACTTGTTTAGCTAAAGGCTATGTTTTTGGTAAACAGTTGGGACAAGGTTTTGCTGAATTCCTTTTACAGCTTTTAATCTATCTTTTTAGCACACCGGTGTCGGGTTGACAGTTTTTGTAACAGTTTTGGCTGTTTAATTGTTGTTCCTGTTTTGGTCTGTTAATGTCCAGTAGGTTTTCTATTTCTGGGTCAAGGGGGTGCTTAAGAGAAGGGCTTCTTGTTACTAGTTCTAGCATTAGTTTGTCTATAATAATAGTGTGGCTCGGTAGGTTTTTAGGAGGTGGCAGACACAGGGGGGATTTATTGTCTTTGTGCTGTGACGCTGTGTTTACTGGTGGCTGCTTTAGGGCCTACTGGGCGTAGGTTATGTTGCTTTCTCTCTAAGTCAGGTTGTATCCTATTTCAATGGGGCTGTACCCCCATTGAATACCTTTTAGGTTAAAATGCGTGCTATTGTTTGCTGGAAGTAACCTAAAGTTGAACTAAAATTCATTTATTGAGCAACCAGCTATCACCAAGTTCGTTTGGCTTTTCACCGCTACTACTAGATCTTCCCACTCTTTTGCCACAGAGATGGGTGCACTCTTACAGTTGTCTTGTAGTAGCTCACTTGGTTTCGGGGGTACAGGCTGAAGTTCTCTTTGTCTGTTTTATTCTGGCTGGACCATGATGCAAGAGGTACAAGGGTTTATCTTTGCTTTGTTTTGCTTGTGTGTTTCATTATTCTTTCAGGGTTCCCTTGCGGTACTTTTTCTGTTGCGCCGTTTTGGTTAGGTTCTATCACATATACTAGTTTTGTCGAATGATTTATTTTGTTAATGAGAGGATTTGTTTATGTGATTGGGCTAGTTGTTTGGCTCAAAAAGGTTAGGATCTCACTAACATTTTTCAATTGTAAGTTGAATGCTTTGTTTTAAGCTACTGGTTGTTGTTCCAAGCACGCCTTCCGGTGCGCTTACCTTGTTACGACTTGCCTCATCTATATTGTTAGTATTTTTATATGTTAAGTTTATTTTTGGACGATGAGAGTGACGGGCGGTGTGTGCGCGCTCCAGAGCAAATTTAAGATAAAGACTCTTATTTAGCTTACTTCTAAATCCTCCTTTGGGTGTGTGTTTCATTACACCTTTCGTATTTTTCTGTGGCAGAAAATGTAGCCCATCTCTTCCATTCTATCTGCTACACCTTGACCTGACGTGTTAGTTGTAAACTTTTTTGCCTACTTTGTTTCTTTCACAGGGTAAGCTGACGACGGCGGTATATAGGCTGAGTTGCAAAGAATGGTGGGGTAAAGCGTGGGGTATCGATTATAGGACAGGCTCCTCTAGGATGATGTGGAGCACCGCCAAGTCCTTTGAGTTTCGAGCTTTTCGCTTGTAGTTCTCTGGCGAATGGTTTTGTGTGTTTAACCATCTATGTTTAGGGCTAGGCATAGTAGGGTATCTAATCCTAGTTTGTTTCCTAGCTTTAGTGAGGTTGAATAGTCTTTTATTTGAAGGCATTTTATTGGTGGAGTTCTTGTGCCAATATATTTTACAGTCTTGGCTTGGTTTTCCTTCAATTTTTTTGACATTATTCTGGTCACGCTTTACGCCGAGGGTCATTGTTTTTGGCCTTTCGTATAACCGCGGTGGCTGGCACGAAATTTACCGGCCAAACTTAATCATAGCTAAGTCAAGCTTTCGCTTATTTCTTAATGTTATTCACTGCTGAGTACCCGTGTGGGTGTGGCGTAGCAAGGTGTTGTGGGCTTCGGTTTGTTAGAGATCCTGATACCTGCTCCACTTGGCTATTCGGGGTTGTGTGGGCATTCTCACTGGGGTGTGGAGGCTTGCATGTGTAATTTTGATTAAAAACAATGGCAAGTTTAGGACCAAAACTTTGTGTTTTTGGGGAAATTTGACTCACCCATCTCAGCATCTTCAGTGCTTCGCTTTAAAAATTTTAAGCTACAATAACATAAAATTTTTGTATAAAAGATAAAAAAAATGTATATATAATCATGTTGTAAATATGCATTACGGCACTGATATTAGTATCCACGACTGCATTTACAATCTGTAGAATGCATGAACTGGTCGTGGACAACCGGTAGTTTTAGTTTGGTCAGATCCTGTTTTAGGGGTTTGGCAGGAGTAAATCTGACTAAGTGAGAAATTACCGGTAAGGGGGGTAGGGGGGTTTGCCATAAAAATTAAGTTGTATTTATTTACGTGTATCAAGCTGAACGTCCGCACCTACACCTACACCGACACCTGCGTTGTGGGTGCGCCTGCACCTGTGTACATGTCTGCGTCTGTGAACGCGCCCGCGCACATGCCTGCACTCGCAAACGCACGTGCGCTGCAGGCGCGCCCGCGTGCTCACGTCCACGTCTGCGCACGTTTGCGCTTGCAAACATACGTGCGCTGCAGGCGCGCCCGCGTGCCCACGTCCACGTCTGCGCACACATTTGCACTTGTATTTTCACCTGCGTCGCATGTGTTCACAGGTGCTTTTTCGTACGTTTTAACACGTTTGTTACTAATTTTATGTCATTCAAGCATTAAACGAAATC
>NW_027101593.1:0-17221 GCF_035046505.1 Tiliqua scincoides
TTAAACTCTGATCCTTTAAAAGTGAGGAGTCTGGGGGGTTAATCCCAGGACGCAGAGTTAGCAGTTCTTTGTATACAATACCCCTCGGTCATTAAGAAGGTTTGAACTTCTATTTTTAGATCCACATTCTAATGTTTTTGTTAAACTATGACAACAAGGAAGGGGGCCTATGATTAGTTCGGGTTTTATTATAAGTATAAGTATCGGGAGGATGTGTAGGACCAGTAGCAGGTGTTCTCGGGTGTATGTCGGGTTTGTTTGGATAGCGTGTTGTGGGAGCTTTCCTCGTTGGGTTGTTAAAAATATATGAAGTGAGTAGGTGGCTGTTAAGAGAGTGCCTACTCCTGTTATGAGGATTGTTAGGGGGGACCAGTTGAATAATGATGTTATGATTAGAAGTTCGCCTGTGAGATTAATTGTGGGGGGGAGGGCCATATTTATTAAGTTAGCTATAAGCCACCAGGATATTGTTAGAGGAAGAATAAGTTGCAGGCCGCGGGCTAGAAGGAGTGTTCGGCTATGGGTGCGTTCATAGTTTGTGTTTGCTAGACAAAATAGTATTGATGAGGTAAGGCCGTGGGCAATTATCAGTAAAATTGCTCCTGTTAGGCTTCATGGGGTTTGAATCAAAGCGGCTGCAATTACGAGGCCTATGTGGCTTACTGATGAGTAAGCGATTAAAGATTTTAAGTCAGTTTGTCGTAGGCAGATTGAGCTGGTTATGATGATGCCTCAAATGGCTAGAATAATAAAGGGGTAGTATAGTTTTGTTGAGAGTGGGTTTAGTAGGGGGGTGATTCGAATGATACCGTAGCCTCCGAGTTTCAGTAAAATTGCAGCCAGAACCATTGAGCCAGCGATAGGGGCTTCCACATGGGCTTTTGGGAGTCAGAGGTGGAGGCCATATAAAGGCATTTTCACTAGGAAGGCGATTAAGCAGGCAAGTCATAGTATGTTATTTGTTCATGAGTGGGGGGTTTCTGGTTGAATTAGGTTTATTATTACTATTGAAATGTTGGAGTATTTAGTGTTTAAAAATAGAATAGCAACTAATAGGGGGAGAGATCCAGCAAGTGTGTAAAATAGAAAGTATGTCCCTGCGGAAAGTCGCTCGGCTTGGTTTCCCCATCGTGTAATAACAATGAGGGTGGGAATTAATGTTGTTTCGAATATAATGTAAAATAGGGTGAATTCGGTTGCGGAGAATGTTAATAATAGGGCAACTTGTAGGGTTGTAATGACTACTAAAAAGTTTCGTTTTCGAGCAAGAGGTTCGTGTTGGAGGTGGTTTTGGCTAGCTAGGGCTATTAGTGGGAGAAGTCAGCAGGAAAGGATTATTAATGGGGCGGAAATTGAGTCAATGTTTAGGTAGGAAGAGGAGAATATTATGCTAGGGTTTAGAGGATACTTAAATCAGACTAGACTTATTAGTGCAAGTAGTATTGAGTAGGAGGTGTATATTGTGAAAAGGATGTTTTGTTTTGATAGAAGGGCTGTTGGAATTAATATAAGGGTAGGTAAAAGAATTTTTAGCATTGTAAGAGGTTTAGGTTTTTAAGATGGTCCGAGCCATGTGTTCGAGAGGTTGCCACTAATAAGGCGAGGCCAGTTCCTGCTTCACAGGCAGAAAAAGCAAGGAGGAGAATGGGAGAAATGTTTGTGGAGGGGAGTTGTAGTGTAGATGAGAATGCTGTAAGTGCTATAAAGAGGGCTAATATTATGGCTTCGATACAGAGTAGTGCGGAAACTAAGTGTGTTCGGTGTAGGGCCAACCCTAAAATTCCGAGTACGAAGGCAGAGGAAAAGGTAAAATATGTTGTCATATGGCAGTCCAGGGTTAAAACCTGGGGCTACTAAGTCGAAATTAGTTGTTTTATTTATACTAACTGCCTACTCTGCCCACTCTAGCCCCCCTGCTAATCATTCGTAAATTAAGCCTAGTGTTAGAAGAATAATGATTGCGGATATTCAGATTAAAGTGGTTGTTGGTTGTATAAGGTTTATGGCTCATGGGATCGGAAGGAGTAGCGCAATTTCTAGGTCGAATAGAAGAAATAGGATTGCAACTAGGAAGAATCGAAGCGAGAATGGTAGACGGGCGGTTCCTAATGGGTCGAAGCCGCATTCATATGGGGAGAGTTTTTCTGTGTCTGGTGATATTTGTGGTAATCAAAAGCTAATAGTAATTAAGATAACTATAAGGGTTGTTGTAATTAAGAATATGGTTGTTATATTCATTACTCTTTCTTAAGGTTTTATTAAGGCTTAGTGATTGGAAATCACTTGTACTGGTTGATACTAAAAGAGCAAGAGCCTCATCAGTAAATTGAGATGTAAAGGAACAGTCATACAACGTCTACGAAATGTCAGTATCATGCGGCGGCTTCAAATCCGAAGTGGTGGTTTGTTGTGAAGTGATATATGATCTGTCGTAGTAAGCAAACAATTAAAAAAGTTGATCCAATAATTACGTGGAGGCCATGGAAGCCTGTTGCCACAAAGAATGTTGACCCGTAAACGCTATCTGAAATAGCGAAAGGGGCTTCATAGTATTCTATGGCTTGGAGGGCGGTGAAGTAAAGGCCCAAGGCAATGGTTAGTGTAAGGGCTTGAATTGCTTCTTTTCGATTATTTTCTATAATAGAATGGTGGGCTCATGTTACGGTAACACCAGAGGCTAGGAGTACAGCTGTGTTTAGAAGGGGTACTTCAAATGGGTTTAATGGGTGAATTCCGCTAGGGGGTCAACAGCCCCCAAGCTCCGGGGTTGGGGCCAGGCTTGAGTGGTAGAAAGCTCAGAAAAAGCCGATAAAAAAGAAGACCTCTGATGTAATAAAAAGGATTATCCCGTATCGGAGGCCTTTTTGTACAGGGACCGTGTGGTGGCCTTGAAAGGTTCCCTCACGGGTGATATCTCGCCACCATTGTAGTATTGTTAGAAGGAGGATAATTAGGCCGATATTCATTAATAGTATATTGTTGAAGTGAAATCAGACGGCGAGTCCGGATGTTATAAGTAAGGCAGCGATTGCGCCTGTTAGGGGCCAGGGGCTTTGGTCTACTATATGATAGGCATGTGCTTGGTGGATCATTAAGTATTTTCTTGTAGGTATAGGCTTAATAGTAAAGTGAAGACGTAGGCTTGAATAATTGCTACTGCGACCTCTAGAATAGTTAAAAGTAAGAGGACAATAAAGGTTAGTGTTGCGGTTGCAGTTATTATGGGTAGTATTACAAATACGGCGGTAGAAATAAGTTGGATTAGCAGGTGACCTGCTGTTAAGTTGGCTGTTAGTCGAACGCCTAGTGCAAGAGGGCGAATGAGTAGGCTAATTGTTTCGATAATAATGAGAACAGGTACGAGAGGGGTTGGGGTGCCTTCTGGTAGAAGGTGGCCTAATGAAAGGGTTGGTTGATTGCGTAAGCCAATTAATACAGTTGCTAGTCATAAGGGTACTGCTAAACCCATATTTATTGATAGCTGGGTAGTTGGGGTGAATGTATAAGGGAAAAGTCCTAGCAAATTGAATAGGAGAAGGAATAATATAAGTGAGGTTAAGAGTGCGGCTCATTTGTGGCCTGGTTTGTTTAGGGGTAATATAAGTTGTTTTACAAATATAAAGATTGCTCATGTTTGTACCGTTTCTAGCCGATTTAAGATAAGTCGGCTTGTTTTTGTAAAAATTAGGGTTGGTGGCAGGATTATTGCTAGGGTGATAAGGGGGATTCCAAGGAGTTGTGGGCTTAAAAATTGGTCGAAGAAGCTTAAATTCATGGTCAGTTTCAAGGTGAGGCTTTAGGTGTGGGGGTGTTTTGGATTGGGAGATTTTGAGAGGTTATTATTAAAGTTTTGGTTTGGAGAATTGTTAATAAGATTGTTCATGAAAGTAGGAGGATTATTAATCAGGGGGCAGGGTTTAATTGAGGCATATCACTAAGGGGGCAGGTGTTGTCTCCTTCTTTAGCTTAAAAGGCTAACGCTGATAAAAGCTTCTTAGTGATGCAGTGAGTATTGTTGTGGTTCAGTCTTCAAAGTGTTTTAGTGGAATTGCTTCTACTACAATGGGCATGAAGCTGTGGTTAGATCCGCAGATTTCTGAGCATTGTCCATAGAACAAGCCTGGGTGAGAAGTGATAAAGGTTGTTTGATTTAGTCGTCCGGGAATGGCATCTGTTTTAATGCCGAGGGCGGGTACGGCCCATGAGTGCAGGACATCTTCTGCGGAGATTAGTATGCGAATTGGGGATTCTATTGGAACTACTATTCGGTGATCTACTTCTAATAGACGGAGGTGTCCTTGAGGGAGGTCTTGTGAGGGAATTATGTAAGAGTCAAATGCGAGATCTTGATAGTCTGTGTACTCATAGCTCCAATATCATTGGTGGCCGAGAGCTTTAACAGTTAGGTGTGGGTTGTTGATTTCATCTATGAGGTAGAGAATGCGAAGGGAAGGGAGGGCAATTAAGATTAAAATGATTGCAGGAAGAATTGTTCAGATTATTTCTACTTCTTGGGCGTCTATGGTATTTGTGTGTGTTAGCTTTGTTGTTATTATTAAAGAAATAATGTATAATACTAAAGCACTAATTAAGAAGACAATTATAATGGCGTGGTCATGAAAATGTAAGAGCTCTTCTATAATGGGAGATGCTGCGTCTTGAAATCCGAGTTGAGCGGGGTGTGCCATCATGAGGCCCATAGGGGCTAACCTATAACTTAGCTCTGACAGGGCTACATAATAAATTTACTAGGGTCTCATGAGAAAGAAGCATCTTGGCTATGTGATTGGCTTGAAACCAGTAGAAGGCGGTTCGATTCCTCCCTTTCTTGAGTTTGTTTGTACATATGTTGGTTCTTCGTAAGTGTGATAAGGGGGTGGGCAGCCGTGAAGTCATTCTAGGTTTGTGTTTGTTAGTTCTAGGGCGAAAACTTCTCGTTTAGCTGCGAATGCTTCTCAAATGATAAACATTATTATGATTACGGCTACTAGAGAAATTAGTGAGCCAATTGATGATAAAGTATTTCAGATGGTATATGCGTCAGGATAGTCGGAGTAACGGCGGGGCATTCCTGATAGCCCAAGGAAGTGTTGAGGGAAGAAGGTCAGATTAACCCCGGCAAATATGACACCAAATTGGACTTTTGTTCAAGTTTGATGAAGTGTATAGCCTGAAAATAGGGGAAATCAATGTACAAAGCCTCCTATGATTGCAAATACGGCACCTATGGATAATACATAGTGGAAATGAGCTACGACGTAATATGTGTCATGAAGAACAATGTCTAAGGATGAGTTGGCAAGTACAATGCCTGTTAGGCCTCCCACAGTAAATAGGAAAATGAAGCCCAGGGCCCAGAGTATGGCAGCATCTCATTTGATTATGCCCCCATGTAAAGTTGCGAGCCAGCTAAATACCTTTACACCTGTTGGAATTGCGATGATTATTGTGGCGGAAGTGAAATATGCTCGGGTATCGACATCCATTCCAACGGTAAATATGTGGTGGGCTCATACGATAAAGCCTAAGAAGCCGATAGATATTATGGCTCATACTATACCCATGTAGCCGAAAGGTTCTTTTTTTCCAGCATAATAGGTTACAATGTGTGAGATTATTCCAAAGCCAGGAAGAATCAAAATGTAGACTTCTGGGTGACCAAAGAACCAAAACAGATGTTGGTATAAAATTGGGTCCCCCCCACCTGCAGGATCGAAGAAAGATGTGTTTAAATTTCGGTCTGTTAGTAGTATTGTGATACCGGCGGCAAGGACGGGTAGTGATAGTAAAAGTAGAACTGCCGTGATTATTACTGATCATACGAATAGAGGGGTTTGGTATTGGGTTATGGAGGGTGGTTTTATGTTGATGCAGGTAGTAATAAAGTTAATGGCCCCAAGAATTGAGGAGACTCCCGCGAGGTGGAGGGAGAAGATGGTTAGATCTACAGAGGCCCCGGCATGGGCTAAGTTCCCGGCTAAGGGAGGGTAGACGGTTCACCCGGTGCCGGCCCCGGCTTCCACCCCCGAGGATGCAAGTAGCAGTAATAGAGAAGGAGGGAGAAGTCAAAAACTCATGTTGTTTATTCGTGGGAAGGCCATATCTGGCGCCCCAATTATTAGGGGGACTAGTCAATTTCCGAACCCGCCGATTATTACAGGCATTACTATAAAGAAAATTATGACAAAAGCATGGGCTGTTACAATGACGTTATAGATCTGATCATCGCCTAGCAGGGCGCCAGGTTGACTTAGTTCAGCCCGAATTAACAGGCTAAGTGCTGTACCAACTATTCCTGCTCAAGCTCCGAAGATTAAGTATAAGGTGCCGATATCTTTGTGGTTGGTTGAGAAGAATCAACGATTAATGGTCACAGGTAAGATGGCCGATAGTAGGTGGCAGGTTGTAGCCCTGTATAGGTGGGTGCCAGTCCCACTCTTATCACAATAGCTTCGTGGTGATTCACGCTAGAGTGCAAATCTAGAGAAGCACACCAAAGGTGTGCCGGAGCTTCTTTTTTTAGAAGAAGCTCAGATTGAAGCCCGCTGGATGGGGCGTTTAGCTGTTAACTAGAAATTTACGGGATCGAGGCCCGTCTGTCTGGGAGGTTTTAGCTTAATTAAAGTGCCTGAGTTGCAATCAGGAGATGTAAGTTAAAGTTTTACATGCCTTCAGGGGCTAGGAGGGTTGAACTCTTATTTAGGGCTTTGAAGGCCCTTGGTTTTGTTAACCTAAGCCTCTTAAAGTATCATTGGGGTTAGGGGTAAGAGGAGTAAGGATGGTAGTAAGAGGGTTGAGATTGTGGTTGTACTTAGTTTAGGTTGGAATCGTCATTTGTGTGTTGTTTGTGTGGTGGTTGGGAACACTGTGAGGGTTGTGATGTAAGATAGTCGTAAGTAAAAGAATAGGCTTAATAGAGCGGAGAGGGCAAGTAGGGCTGCGGTCATTGATAGGTTGTGGGTTGTTAATTCTTGTAAAATTAACCATTTTGGGATAAAGCCTGTTAGCGGGGGGAGCCCTCCTAGAGATATTAGTAGTAAAAATATAAGTGCTATGGTTGAGGGGGAAATTGTTCAAGAGGTGGTTAAATCTTTAATGTTTTTTGCTGTGATGAAGATAAGGATTATAAAGGCAGTAGTTGTTATTATGAGGTATAAAAATAGGTTGAGGAGTATTAAGTTTGAGCTTAGTGTGAGAATTGTAGCTATTCAACCTAGGTGGGCAATTGATGAGAATGCTATGATTTTTCGTGTCTGTGTTTGGTTTATGCCTCCCCACCCTCCGGTCAAGGTTGACAGTAGCCCTATAATTAGAAGTGTATTTGGGTGGATAGCGGGGGCGGCTATATAAAGTAGGGCGAGGGGGGCGAGTTTTTGTCAAGTTGTAATGATTAGTGCTGTTTTTAGTGTTGTGCCTTGTAGGACTTCTGGTAGTCAGAAATGCAGGGGGGCTAGGCCTAGTTTTATGGCTAGAGCTATTGTTATTATGATGCAGGCAGGTTGGTTTGTGAGTTGTGAAATGTCTCAGGTGCTGGTGGATCAGGCATTGATTGTGCTGGCGAATAGGAGTGTGGCTGAGGCAGCAGCTTGGGTAAGGAAATATTTTGTAGCGGCTTCAGTTGCACGGGGATGGTGTTGTTTGGCGATAAGGGGAATAATGGCTAGGGTATTTAGTTCTAATCCGATTCAGGCAAGGAGTCAGTGTGTGCTTGATAGGGTAATGATGGAGCCGGTTGCTACGCTTGAGAGAATCAGTGAAGATATGATTGGGTTCATTAGTATAGGAAGGATTTTAACCAACATTTTCGGGGTATGGGCCCGAAAGCTTAATTAGCTGACTTTACTAGAAAATAGTATAATGAAGTACATAAGATTTTGAGTCTTTTGGTGCAGGTTCGTGTCCTGTTTTTCTAGTGCTTCGAGAAGAAGGAAATAAGGGGATTTTAACCCCTGTGTTTTACTCTATCAAAGTAATCCTTGGGGATTCGGGCATATTTCCTGGTTTATTGTGGGGGGAGTCCTGATAATATTGTTGGGAAAGAGGCATGCCACATTAATAGAGCGAGGGTTAGGGGTAAGAAATTTTTTCATAAGAGGTGTATAAGTTGGTCGTAACGAAAACGAGGGTATGAGGCGCGAGTTCATAAGAATATGATTGTCAGGATAGTTGTTTTTAATATTAGGTTTATTGTGAACACGTCTGGGGGTAGGGAGGTTCCTGGGTTTAGGAAAAGGATGCAGGTTAGGGTATTTATTAGTATGATGTTTGCATATTCAGCTAGGAAAAATAGGGCGAATGGGCCAGCGGCATACTCTACATTAAAGCCAGAGACAAGCTCTGATTCTCCTTCTGTTAAATCAAAGGGGGCCCGGTTTGTTTCTGCTAGTGTTGAGATAAACCATATTATGGCAAGAGGTCATGATGAAATTAGTAGTCATTGGTGTTCTTGTGTAATTGAGAGTATTTGTAGAGTGAAGCCCCCTGTAAGGATAATAATGGTTAGTAAAATAATTCCCAGGGTGACCTCGTATGAGATTGTTTGTGCTACCGCACGTAGGGCGCCAATTAATGGGTATTTTGAGTTGGATGCCCACCCTGATCATAGAATAGAATATACTGCTATGCTTGAGAGGGCTAGTATGAAGAGAAGGCCTAGGTTTATGTCTGCTAAGGTGGCCGGTATTGGGAGGGGGGTTCAAATTATAAGGGCTAGAAATAGGGCTAAGGTCGGGGTTATGATGAAGAGGGCAGGAGAGGAAGAGGAGGGGCGTAAGGGTTCTTTAATAAACAGTTTAATGCCGTCTGCAAATGGTTGTAATAGCCCATAAGGGCCAATGATGTTAGGGCCTTTTCGTAGTTGTATATAACCGAGCACTTTTCGTTCCAGTAGTGTAAGGAAGGCAACAGCTAGTAAGATGGGAATAATATATAATAGGGGATTAATGATATATAAGAGTAATGCATTCATGTATTAGGGAGATGATTTGAACATCTAGTAGAAAGATCTTAGGTCTTTTGCATTCACCTGGCTCTGCCACCCTAATAATTACCCCTTGTCTGGGGGTGTTCTAGGTGCTTTGTTTAGCTTGAGTTTTGTTCAGCTAGTTTTAAGGACGTGTTTATAATATTGGTCCTCTTCTTTGTCCTTTCGTACTGAAGAAGTAAGCGTCATAGATAGAAACCGACCTGGATTGCTCCGGTCTGAACTCAGATCACGTAGGACTGTTAATCGTTGAACAAACGAACCTTTAATAGCGGCTACACCATTTGGGTGTCCTGATCCAACATCGAGGTCGTAAACCTTCTTGTCGATAGGGACTCTTGAAGAAGATAGCGCTGTTATCCCTGGGGTAACTTGGTTCGTTGG
This sequence comes from Tiliqua scincoides, assembly GCF_035046505.1. NCBI lineage: Eukaryota > Metazoa > Chordata > Lepidosauria > Squamata > Scincidae > Tiliqua > Tiliqua scincoides. Next base: position 9,368 of record NW_027101593.1, read on the forward strand.
TCAGTATGACTGGGTCGGCTTTGTACTTTGGCTTGTTAGCCTTGGTGAGAAGTGGTGGTTCTGTGCTCGGAAGTTTTGTTTTGTTCCGAAGTCGCCCCAACTTAAAACTATGGGCTAGGGGCATTAGTGGTGCTTATTAGCGGTCGTTTTAAGCTCCACAGGGTCTTCTCGTCTTATGTGTTTATCCCAGCTTTTGTACTGGGAGATCAGTTTCACTGATTAGCTATAAGAGACAGGTTTGTCCTCATTTAGCCGTTCATACTAGTCTTTATTTAGAAGACAAGTGATTACGCTACCTTTGCACGGTTAGGATACCGCGGCCGTTTAAAAGTTTCACTGGGCAGGCAGGACCTTTAATACTTGTTTAGCTAAAGGCTATGTTTTTGGTAAACAGTTGGGACAAGGTTTTGCTGAATTCCTTTTACAGCTTTTAATCTATCTTTTTAGCACACCGGTGTCGGGTTGACAGTTTTTGTAACAGTTTTGGCTGTTTAATTGTTGTTCCTGTTTTGGTCTGTTAATGTCCAGTAGGTTTTCTATTTCTGGGTCAAGGGGGTGCTTAAGAGAAGGGCTTCTTGTTACTAGTTCTAGCATTAGTTTGTCTATAATAATAGTGTGGCTCGGTAGGTTTTTAGGAGGTGGCAGACACAGGGGGGATTTATTGTCTTTGTGCTGTGACGCTGTGTTTACTGGTGGCTGCTTTAGGGCCTACTGGGCGTAGGTTATGTTGCTTTCTCTCTAAGTCAGGTTGTATCCTATTTCAATGGGGCTGTACCCCCATTGAATACCTTTTAGGTTAAAATGCGTGCTATTGTTTGCTGGAAGTAACCTAAAGTTGAACTAAAATTCATTTATTGAGCAACCAGCTATCACCAAGTTCGTTTGGCTTTTCACCGCTACTACTAGATCTTCCCACTCTTTTGCCACAGAGATGGGTGCACTCTTACAGTTGTCTTGTAGTAGCTCACTTGGTTTCGGGGGTACAGGCTGAAGTTCTCTTTGTCTGTTTTATTCTGGCTGGACCATGATGCAAGAGGTACAAGGGTTTATCTTTGCTTTGTTTTGCTTGTGTGTTTCATTATTCTTTCAGGGTTCCCTTGCGGTACTTTTTCTGTTGCGCCGTTTTGGTTAGGTTCTATCACATATACTAGTTTTGTCGAATGATTTATTTTGTTAATGAGAGGATTTGTTTATGTGATTGGGCTAGTTGTTTGGCTCAAAAAGGTTAGGATCTCACTAACATTTTTCAATTGTAAGTTGAATGCTTTGTTTTAAGCTACTGGTTGTTGTTCCAAGCACGCCTTCCGGTGCGCTTACCTTGTTACGACTTGCCTCATCTATATTGTTAGTATTTTTATATGTTAAGTTTATTTTTGGACGATGAGAGTGACGGGCGGTGTGTGCGCGCTCCAGAGCAAATTTAAGATAAAGACTCTTATTTAGCTTACTTCTAAATCCTCCTTTGGGTGTGTGTTTCATTACACCTTTCGTATTTTTCTGTGGCAGAAAATGTAGCCCATCTCTTCCATTCTATCTGCTACACCTTGACCTGACGTGTTAGTTGTAAACTTTTTTGCCTACTTTGTTTCTTTCACAGGGTAAGCTGACGACGGCGGTATATAGGCTGAGTTGCAAAGAATGGTGGGGTAAAGCGTGGGGTATCGATTATAGGACAGGCTCCTCTAGGATGATGTGGAGCACCGCCAAGTCCTTTGAGTTTCGAGCTTTTCGCTTGTAGTTCTCTGGCGAATGGTTTTGTGTGTTTAACCATCTATGTTTAGGGCTAGGCATAGTAGGGTATCTAATCCTAGTTTGTTTCCTAGCTTTAGTGAGGTTGAATAGTCTTTTATTTGAAGGCATTTTATTGGTGGAGTTCTTGTGCCAATATATTTTACAGTCTTGGCTTGGTTTTCCTTCAATTTTTTTGACATTATTCTGGTCACGCTTTACGCCGAGGGTCATTGTTTTTGGCCTTTCGTATAACCGCGGTGGCTGGCACGAAATTTACCGGCCAAACTTAATCATAGCTAAGTCAAGCTTTCGCTTATTTCTTAATGTTATTCACTGCTGAGTACCCGTGTGGGTGTGGCGTAGCAAGGTGTTGTGGGCTTCGGTTTGTTAGAGATCCTGATACCTGCTCCACTTGGCTATTCGGGGTTGTGTGGGCATTCTCACTGGGGTGTGGAGGCTTGCATGTGTAATTTTGATTAAAAACAATGGCAAGTTTAGGACCAAAACTTTGTGTTTTTGGGGAAATTTGACTCACCCATCTCAGCATCTTCAGTGCTTCGCTTTAAAAATTTTAAGCTACAATAACATAAAATTTTTGTATAAAAGATAAAAAAAATGTATATATAATCATGTTGTAAATATGCATTACGGCACTGATATTAGTATCCACGACTGCATTTACAATCTGTAGAATGCATGAACTGGTCGTGGACAACCGGTAGTTTTAGTTTGGTCAGATCCTGTTTTAGGGGTTTGGCAGGAGTAAATCTGACTAAGTGAGAAATTACCGGTAAGGGGGGTAGGGGGGTTTGCCATAAAAATTAAGTTGTATTTATTTACGTGTATCAAGCTGAACGTCCGCACCTACACCTACACCGACACCTGCGTTGTGGGTGCGCCTGCACCTGTGTACATGTCTGCGTCTGTGAACGCGCCCGCGCACATGCCTGCACTCGCAAACGCACGTGCGCTGCAGGCGCGCCCGCGTGCTCACGTCCACGTCTGCGCACGTTTGCGCTTGCAAACATACGTGCGCTGCAGGCGCGCCCGCGTGCCCACGTCCACGTCTGCGCACACATTTGCACTTGTATTTTCACCTGCGTCGCATGTGTTCACAGGTGCTTTTTCGTACGTTTTAACACGTTTGTTACTAATTTTATGTCATTCAAGCATTAAACGAAATCGCGTGCTCTATACGTGGGAACGTTTATCACGTGCACCGTAGGTCCAGATCGGACGGCAAATTGTAGGCGACCACTTTAGCAAGCGGCTCTGAGATCCACTCCCCCAAAAAAAATAAAAAAGGCCAGATGCATTGGGGGTCGGGATGCTATGATTTCTCGGCAAAGTGTACATTATGCACCAACCAGAAGCATCGTTAAAAGTGAGAAAGTGTTGGGAATCCTTTGACCGCCCCTGAGGTAGGAACCAGAGGCCTTGGAAAAAGTGAGAAATAGCCAACGTACTCCGTGTGTCCCACGGGGCTAGTAACGGGAGTACACGTCATTAAGGGATTGCTGGTTTCTCGGAGATGGCAGAATATAATAGATAACTGTCGAGCAAGAGAGCAGCAGGGGAGAAGGGTGATGGCATCTAATGGGCATGGTTGGGAGAGGGTAGTGTCCTCATGATATGCGTGAGGCGAAGAGGGCAAATGTCCAATTATACATAATATGTGCTAGATCATTCTAATCTAATCTTCTATGATCTGCATGTGTGAAAGAGGAAAATATTCGAGATGTGTTGTAAGTATGAAATCATTAATAATCTGTCTGTTGTGATATGCGTGTGGACAAGAGGTAAATGTCCGATTATACATAGTATGTCTTAGAACCTTAATTTGAAGTCTTTTGTGATATGCATGAGGTTGAAAATTAATTGTTCGATTATTCTTAGTTTGTGATTGATCATTGACTGATTAACCGGATATGATATGCATGAGGACAAGAGGTGAATGTCCGATTATACATAGTATGTGTAAGATCACCAGCAAAGCAATAAAAAGCCGCCAGGGGCGGCCAGATACGGGTGAATTGAGGTAGAGGACAAAAAAGCCGCCAGGGGCGGCCAGATACGGGTGAATTGAGGTAGAGGACAAAAAAGCCGCCAGGGGCGGCCAGATACGGGTGAATTGAGGTAGAGGACAAAAAAGCCGCCAGGGGCGGCCAGATACGGGTGAATTGAGGTAGAGGACAAAAAAGCCGCCAGGGGCGGCCAGATACGGGTGAATTGAGGTAGAGGACAAAAAAGCCGCCAGGGGCGGCCAGATACGGGTGAATTGAGGTAGAGGGCAAAAAAGCCGCCAGGGGGTAGTTTAAAGTTAGAATGCTAGTTTTGGGGACTAGCGGTGGGGGTTTGAGTCCCCTCTCTCTGATGCCTTAGGGGGTCTTAGTTCCCATCTTTGGCTTACAAGACCAATGCTTTGTCTATTAAGCTACTAAGGCTTAGAGTGGGGCTATCATTTGAGTATTTTATCTTCTAGTTTGGCTGTAATTGGTATGAGGAGGAGGAAAATAGCAAAGTAGAGTATTGAGGCAATTTGTCCGATGATGATGAAGGGGTCCTCTACGGGCTGTCCTCCGATTCACGTGAGGATAATGATATTTGATATAAGGAGTCAAAAGACCCCTTGGGATAGGGGCCGGAAGGTGTTTCCTCGTTGCTTTGATGTATGGAGTATGGGTACGAAGATTAGGATTAGGATTGAAAATAATAAGGCAAGAACGCCTCCTAATTTATTTGGGATTGAGCGTAGGATAGCGTAGGCAAAGAGGAAGTATCACTCGGGTTTAATGTGTGGTGGCGTGACTAAGGGGTTTGCAGGGGTAAAGTTTTCTGGGTCTCCTAGTAAGTTTGGGGAGAAGAGGGCTAGTAGGAGGAGAACGAAGATTAATAATGTTAGGCCTAAAAGGTCTTTATAGGTGTAATAAGGGTGAAATGGGATTTTGTCTGTGTTGGAGTTTAGGCCTGTGGGGTTATTTGATCCTGTTTCGTGGAGGAAAAGGAGGTGAAGTATAGAGGTTCCCATGATAATAAATGGCAGAATAAAATGGAATGAAAAGAATCGGGTGAGTGTTGCGTTGTCTACTGAGAACCCTCCCCAGATTCATTCTACCAAGGTTGTTCCGATATAGGGAATTGCTGAAAGAAGGTTAGTAATGACGGTGGCCCCTCAAAAAGATATCTGGCCCCATGGAAGTACGTAGCCCACAAAGGCTGTTGCCATTACAAGGAGAAGAAGAACGACCCCAATGTTTCAGGTTTCTTTGTATATGTAAGAGCCGTAGTATAAGCCCCGTCCGATATGGAGGTAAATGCAAATAAAGAATATGGAGGCCCCATTGGCGTGCAGGTTTCGGATTAGCCACCCGTATTGTACGTCTCGACAAATGTGTGCGATTGATGAAAATGCTGAAGAGATGTCTGCTGTGTAGTGTATAGCAAGGAATAGGCCAGTTAGGACTTGTGCGATTAGACAAAATCCAAGTAGTGAGCCAAAATTTCATCATGCTGAGATATTTGATGGGGTGGGGAGGTCAATGAATGTGTTGTTTACAATCTTTAGGATTGGGTGAGTTTTTCGTAGGTTGTGGGTCATTAGTTTTTGTAGTTGAATACAACAGTGGTTTTTCGTGCCGCAGGTCTTGGTTAAAGTCCAGGCAAAAATTATGGTTTATTTTATTTTTTTATTATCTTTTTGTTTATTGGGGGGGTTGGTGGCTGTTGCCTCAAACCCATCCCCGCTTTATGGTGCGGTTGGGTTGGTGGTTGCTGCTGCCGTTGGGTGTGGTGTGTTGGTTTGATTGGGTAGTTCTTTTGTTTCTTTGGTCTTATTTTTGATTTATTTAGGGGGAATGTTGGTGGTATTTGCTTATTCTGTAGCGTTGGCGGCTGAGCCCTACCCTGAGACATGGGGGAGCTGGTCTGTTGGGTTGTATGTTGGGGGGTATTTTGTTTTGGTGACGGTGTTGTTTGTGGTATTTGGTGGGGGGTGGGTGGTGGAGGGGTTTGGAGTTGTTGGGGTTGATTGTGTAGGGTTACATTTTGTTCGTGCGGACTTTAGTGGGGTGTCTTTGTTATATTCATGGGGGGGTGGCTGTTTATTAATTTCCGGGTGAGGCTTATTGCTGGCTTTATTTGTTGCGTTAGAGCTGTCACGTGGGTTGGCGCGGGGGGCTTTGCGGGTAATTAGATTAAAATAAAAATGAGCACCGAGGTCATAAATAGGACAAATATGATTAAGTAGGCTTTAATAAGACCTTTGTTGGCAGTAGAAATGCTGTTGACCATGGGGGTGTTGGTTATTGTTAGTATTTTTGGACCAATTTTTTCATACCATAGTTGGTCGTTTAGGTGTGAGGCAAGGTTTTGTCCTTGTATGAGTGAAATGTTTGGGTGGGTTCGGTGAATGATTATGTTGAAGAATCCTAGTTGGTTTGAGAAGTTGTTTAACTTATTATGTTTTGGAGTCAAGAGTGTTGTTGTTTGGGTGGCTAGTTCTAAAGCATATAAAAGGCCTAAGATTGTTACGAGTAATGCGGACAGTTTTATGTTTGTTGATATGGTTAATGCTGTTGTTTTGATTGGAAGAACAGAGGAGATAAGGAGTAAGCCAGTTAAAATGCTTCCTGTTGCGAGGCGAACAAGGGGGTTGGTTAGGGTTTTATTGTTTTCGGAAATGATGACAAGAGTGTTCCCTCGGGAGGTGTTTATTTGTACGTAGAAGATTAGTCGTAGGCTGTAGGCGGCCGTTAGGGCCGTTGCTGTGAGAGTTAGTATTAGGGCTCAGGCGTTAAGGTAGGAGGTATTTATTGTTTCGATGATGGTGTCTTTTGAGAAAAAGCCGGATAGAAAGGGGGTTCCTATTAGGGCAAGGCTGCCGATGGTTAGGCAGGAGGTGGTAACGGGTATTGCTTTGTTAATGCCTCCTATCTTTCGGATGTCCTGTTCGTCTGATAAATTATGAATGATCGACCCAGAACAGAGGAATAACATGGCTTTAAAGAATGCGTGGGTTGAAATATGAAAGAAGGCTAGTTGTGGTTGGTTTAATCCTACGGTGACCATTATCAACCCAAGCTGGCTTGAGGTTGAGAAGGCGATGATTTTTTTAATATCGTTTTGTGTGAGGGCACAAATTGCTGTGAATAAGGTTGTTATTGCACCTAGACAAAGGCAGGTGGATAGGGCTGTTGTGTTTGTTTCTAATAGGGGGTGGAGGCGAATTAGTAGGAATACACCTGCCACAACCATTGTGCTGGAGTGGAGTAAGGCAGAGACGGGAGTAGGACCTTCTATGGCTGCTGGTAATCATGGGTGAAGGCCAAATTGGGCAGACTTTCCTGCGGCAGCTAAGATTAAACCCAAGAGGGGGACAAGGGTGACTGAGTTTGGGTTAGTAAATAGTTGATGAAATTCTCAGGTGGTTGTGTTTATAGCAAGTCAGGCTATTGTTAGGATAAGGCCAATATCCCCAACTCGGTTATAAATGACTGCCTGTAGGGCGGATGAGTTTGCGTCGGAACGTGAGAATCATCACCCGATTAATAGAAAGGATATAATTCCAACCCCCTCCCACCCAATAAAAAGCTGGAAGATATTATTTGCGGTAACAAGAATTAATATAGCTAGTAAGAATAGGAGAAGATACTTAAAAAATCGGTTGATAAAGGGGTCTGAGGTCATATATCATGCGGCAAACTCCAAGATGGATCATGTGACAAAGAGTGCGATGGGTAAAAATGTAATTGCGTAGGTGTCTAGCATGAAGCTAATGTTGATGCTAAAATTAGAGATGTTGATTCAGTGGATGTTTGTAGTTGTGAATTCTAGTCCATAGTTAATGAAGATAAACAGGGGGATTATGCTGGTAAAAAATGCTGTTTGCACAGCTACCTTTACATGGGAGAGGTGTCATTGGTTTTGTAGAGGGTATAGGGTTATTGTGATGGGAATTATTAGGAATAGAAAGGTAGCGGCTATGGTGGTGTGGGGGATGTTGTGCATGTACTTTTACTTGGAATTGCACCAAGAATTTTGGCTCCTAAGACCAATGGATTAAACTCTGATCCTTTAAAAGTGAGGAGTCTGGGGGGTTAATCCCAGGACGCAGAGTTAGCAGTT
>NW_027101594.1:0-17219 GCF_035046505.1 Tiliqua scincoides
ACTCTAAGCCTTAGTAGCTTAATAGACAAAGCATTGGTCTTGTAAGCCAAAGATGGGAACTAAGACCCCCTAAGGCATCAGAGAGAGGGGACTCAAACCCCCACCGCTAGTCCCCAAAACTAGCATTCTAACTTTAAACTACCCCCTGGCGGCTTTTTTGTCCTCTACCTCAATTCACCCGTATCTGGCCGCCCCTGGCGGCTTTTTTGTCCTCTACCTCAATTCACCCGTATCTGGCCGCCCCTGGCGGCTTTTTTGTCCTCTACCTCAATTCACCCGTATCTGGCCGCCCCTGGCGGCTTTTTTGCCCTCTACCTCAATTCACCCGTATCTGGCCGCCCCTGGCGGCTTTTTTGTCCTCTACCTCAATTCACCCGTATCTGGCCGCCCCTGGCGGCTTTTTTGTCCTCTACCTCAATTCACCCGTATCTGGCCGCCCCTGGCGGCTTTTTTGTCCTCTACCTCAATTCACCCGTATCTGGCCGCCCCTGGCGGCTTTTTATTGCTTTTCTGGTGATCTTACACATACTATGTATAATCGGACATTCACCTCTTGTCCTCATGCATATCATATCCGGTTAATCAGTCAATGATCAATCACAAACTAAGAATAATCGAACAATTAATTTTCAACCTCATGCATATCACAAAAGACTTCAAATTAAGGTTCTAAGACATACTATGTATAATCGGACATTTACCTCTTGTCCACACGCATATCACAACAGACAGATTATTAATGATTTCATACTTACAACACATCTCGAATATTTTCCTCTTTCACACATGCAGATCATAGAAGATTAGATTAGAATGATCTAGCACATATTATGTATAATTGGACATTTGCCCTCTTCGCCTCACGCATATCATGAGGACACTACCCTCTCCCAACCATGCCCATTAGATGCCATCACCCTTCTCCCCTGCTGCTCTCTTGCTCGACAGTTATCTATTATATTCTGCCATCTCCGAGAAACCAGCAATCCCTTAATGACGTGTACTCCCGTTACTAGCCCCGTGGGACACACGGAGTACGTTGGCTATTTCTCACTTTTTCCAAGGCCTCTGGTTCCTACCTCAGGGGCGGTCAAAGGATTCCCAACACTTTCTCACTTTTAACGATGCTTCTGGTTGGTGCATAATGTACACTTTGCCGAGAAATCATAGCATCCCGACCCCCAATGCATCTGGCCTTTTTTATTTTTTTTGGGGGAGTGGATCTCAGAGCCGCTTGCTAAAGTGGTCGCCTACAATTTGCCGTCCGATCTGGACCTACGGTGCACGTGATAAACGTTCCCACGTATAGAGCACGCGATTTCGTTTAATGCTTGAATGACATAAAATTAGTAACAAACGTGTTAAAACGTACGAAAAAGCACCTGTGAACACATGCGACGCAGGTGAAAATACAAGTGCAAATGTGTGCGCAGACGTGGACGTGGGCACGCGGGCGCGCCTGCAGCGCACGTATGTTTGCAAGCGCAAACGTGCGCAGACGTGGACGTGAGCACGCGGGCGCGCCTGCAGCGCACGTGCGTTTGCGAGTGCAGGCATGTGCGCGGGCGCGTTCACAGACGCAGACATGTACACAGGTGCAGGCGCACCCACAACGCAGGTGTCGGTGTAGGTGTAGGTGCGGACGTTCAGCTTGATACACGTAAATAAATACAACTTAATTTTTATGGCAAACCCCCCTACCCCCCTTACCGGTAATTTCTCACTTAGTCAGATTTACTCCTGCCAAACCCCTAAAACAGGATCTGACCAAACTAAAACTACCGGTTGTCCACGACCAGTTCATGCATTCTACAGATTGTAAATGCAGTCGTGGATACTAATATCAGTGCCGTAATGCATATTTACAACATGATTATATATACATTTTTTTTATCTTTTATACAAAAATTTTATGTTATTGTAGCTTAAAATTTTTAAAGCGAAGCACTGAAGATGCTGAGATGGGTGAGTCAAATTTCCCCAAAAACACAAAGTTTTGGTCCTAAACTTGCCATTGTTTTTAATCAAAATTACACATGCAAGCCTCCACACCCCAGTGAGAATGCCCACACAACCCCGAATAGCCAAGTGGAGCAGGTATCAGGATCTCTAACAAACCGAAGCCCACAACACCTTGCTACGCCACACCCACACGGGTACTCAGCAGTGAATAACATTAAGAAATAAGCGAAAGCTTGACTTAGCTATGATTAAGTTTGGCCGGTAAATTTCGTGCCAGCCACCGCGGTTATACGAAAGGCCAAAAACAATGACCCTCGGCGTAAAGCGTGACCAGAATAATGTCAAAAAAATTGAAGGAAAACCAAGCCAAGACTGTAAAATATATTGGCACAAGAACTCCACCAATAAAATGCCTTCAAATAAAAGACTATTCAACCTCACTAAAGCTAGGAAACAAACTAGGATTAGATACCCTACTATGCCTAGCCCTAAACATAGATGGTTAAACACACAAAACCATTCGCCAGAGAACTACAAGCGAAAAGCTCGAAACTCAAAGGACTTGGCGGTGCTCCACATCATCCTAGAGGAGCCTGTCCTATAATCGATACCCCACGCTTTACCCCACCATTCTTTGCAACTCAGCCTATATACCGCCGTCGTCAGCTTACCCTGTGAAAGAAACAAAGTAGGCAAAAAAGTTTACAACTAACACGTCAGGTCAAGGTGTAGCAGATAGAATGGAAGAGATGGGCTACATTTTCTGCCACAGAAAAATACGAAAGGTGTAATGAAACACACACCCAAAGGAGGATTTAGAAGTAAGCTAAATAAGAGTCTTTATCTTAAATTTGCTCTGGAGCGCGCACACACCGCCCGTCACTCTCATCGTCCAAAAATAAACTTAACATATAAAAATACTAACAATATAGATGAGGCAAGTCGTAACAAGGTAAGCGCACCGGAAGGCGTGCTTGGAACAACAACCAGTAGCTTAAAACAAAGCATTCAACTTACAATTGAAAAATGTTAGTGAGATCCTAACCTTTTTGAGCCAAACAACTAGCCCAATCACATAAACAAATCCTCTCATTAACAAAATAAATCATTCGACAAAACTAGTATATGTGATAGAACCTAACCAAAACGGCGCAACAGAAAAAGTACCGCAAGGGAACCCTGAAAGAATAATGAAACACACAAGCAAAACAAAGCAAAGATAAACCCTTGTACCTCTTGCATCATGGTCCAGCCAGAATAAAACAGACAAAGAGAACTTCAGCCTGTACCCCCGAAACCAAGTGAGCTACTACAAGACAACTGTAAGAGTGCACCCATCTCTGTGGCAAAAGAGTGGGAAGATCTAGTAGTAGCGGTGAAAAGCCAAACGAACTTGGTGATAGCTGGTTGCTCAATAAATGAATTTTAGTTCAACTTTAGGTTACTTCCAGCAAACAATAGCACGCATTTTAACCTAAAAGGTATTCAATGGGGGTACAGCCCCATTGAAATAGGATACAACCTGACTTAGAGAGAAAGCAACATAACCTACGCCCAGTAGGCCCTAAAGCAGCCACCAGTAAACACAGCGTCACAGCACAAAGACAATAAATCCCCCCTGTGTCTGCCACCTCCTAAAAACCTACCGAGCCACACTATTATTATAGACAAACTAATGCTAGAACTAGTAACAAGAAGCCCTTCTCTTAAGCACCCCCTTGACCCAGAAATAGAAAACCTACTGGACATTAACAGACCAAAACAGGAACAACAATTAAACAGCCAAAACTGTTACAAAAACTGTCAACCCGACACCGGTGTGCTAAAAAGATAGATTAAAAGCTGTAAAAGGAATTCAGCAAAACCTTGTCCCAACTGTTTACCAAAAACATAGCCTTTAGCTAAACAAGTATTAAAGGTCCTGCCTGCCCAGTGAAACTTTTAAACGGCCGCGGTATCCTAACCGTGCAAAGGTAGCGTAATCACTTGTCTTCTAAATAAAGACTAGTATGAACGGCTAAATGAGGACAAACCTGTCTCTTATAGCTAATCAGTGAAACTGATCTCCCAGTACAAAAGCTGGGATAAACACATAAGACGAGAAGACCCTGTGGAGCTTAAAACGACCGCTAATAAGCACCACTAATGCCCCTAGCCCATAGTTTTAAGTTGGGGCGACTTCGGAACAAAACAAAACTTCCGAGCACAGAACCACCACTTCTCACCAAGGCTAACAAGCCAAAGTACAAAGCCGACCCAGTCATACTGACCAACGAACCAAGTTACCCCAGGGATAACAGCGCTATCTTCTTCAAGAGTCCCTATCGACAAGAAGGTTTACGACCTCGATGTTGGATCAGGACACCCAAATGGTGTAGCCGCTATTAAAGGTTCGTTTGTTCAACGATTAACAGTCCTACGTGATCTGAGTTCAGACCGGAGCAATCCAGGTCGGTTTCTATCTATGACGCTTACTTCTTCAGTACGAAAGGACAAAGAAGAGAGGACCAATATTATAAACACGTCCTTAAAACTAGCTGAACAAAACTCAAGCTAAACAAAGCACCTAGAACACCCCCAGACAAGGGGTAATTATTAGGGTGGCAGAGCCAGGTGAATGCAAAAGACCTAAGATCTTTCTACTAGATGTTCAAATCATCTCCCTAATACATGAATGCATTACTCTTATATATCATTAATCCCCTATTATATATTATTCCCATCTTACTAGCTGTTGCCTTCCTTACACTACTGGAACGAAAAGTGCTCGGTTATATACAACTACGAAAAGGCCCTAACATCATTGGCCCTTATGGGCTATTACAACCATTTGCAGACGGCATTAAACTGTTTATTAAAGAACCCTTACGCCCCTCCTCTTCCTCTCCTGCCCTCTTCATCATAACCCCGACCTTAGCCCTATTTCTAGCCCTTATAATTTGAACCCCCCTCCCAATACCGGCCACCTTAGCAGACATAAACCTAGGCCTTCTCTTCATACTAGCCCTCTCAAGCATAGCAGTATATTCTATTCTATGATCAGGGTGGGCATCCAACTCAAAATACCCATTAATTGGCGCCCTACGTGCGGTAGCACAAACAATCTCATACGAGGTCACCCTGGGAATTATTTTACTAACCATTATTATCCTTACAGGGGGCTTCACTCTACAAATACTCTCAATTACACAAGAACACCAATGACTACTAATTTCATCATGACCTCTTGCCATAATATGGTTTATCTCAACACTAGCAGAAACAAACCGGGCCCCCTTTGATTTAACAGAAGGAGAATCAGAGCTTGTCTCTGGCTTTAATGTAGAGTATGCCGCTGGCCCATTCGCCCTATTTTTCCTAGCTGAATATGCAAACATCATACTAATAAATACCCTAACCTGCATCCTTTTCCTAAACCCAGGAACCTCCCTACCCCCAGACGTGTTCACAATAAACCTAATATTAAAAACAACTATCCTGACAATCATATTCTTATGAACTCGCGCCTCATACCCTCGTTTTCGTTACGACCAACTTATACACCTCTTATGAAAAAATTTCTTACCCCTAACCCTCGCTCTATTAATGTGGCATGCCTCTTTCCCAACAATATTATCAGGACTCCCCCCACAATAAACCAGGAAATATGCCCGAATCCCCAAGGATTACTTTGATAGAGTAAAACACAGGGGTTAAAATCCCCTTATTTCCTTCTTCTCGAAGCACTAGAAAAACAGGACACGAACCTGCACCAAAAGACTCAAAATCTTATGTACTTCATTATACTATTTTCTAGTAAAGTCAGCTAATTAAGCTTTCGGGCCCATACCCCGAAAATGTTGGTTAAAATCCTTCCTATACTAATGAACCCAATCATATCTTCACTGATTCTCTCAAGCGTAGCAACCGGCTCCATCATTACCCTATCAAGCACACACTGACTCCTTGCCTGAATCGGATTAGAACTAAATACCCTAGCCATTATTCCCCTTATCGCCAAACAACACCATCCCCGTGCAACTGAAGCCGCTACAAAATATTTCCTTACCCAAGCTGCTGCCTCAGCCACACTCCTATTCGCCAGCACAATCAATGCCTGATCCACCAGCACCTGAGACATTTCACAACTCACAAACCAACCTGCCTGCATCATAATAACAATAGCTCTAGCCATAAAACTAGGCCTAGCCCCCCTGCATTTCTGACTACCAGAAGTCCTACAAGGCACAACACTAAAAACAGCACTAATCATTACAACTTGACAAAAACTCGCCCCCCTCGCCCTACTTTATATAGCCGCCCCCGCTATCCACCCAAATACACTTCTAATTATAGGGCTACTGTCAACCTTGACCGGAGGGTGGGGAGGCATAAACCAAACACAGACACGAAAAATCATAGCATTCTCATCAATTGCCCACCTAGGTTGAATAGCTACAATTCTCACACTAAGCTCAAACTTAATACTCCTCAACCTATTTTTATACCTCATAATAACAACTACTGCCTTTATAATCCTTATCTTCATCACAGCAAAAAACATTAAAGATTTAACCACCTCTTGAACAATTTCCCCCTCAACCATAGCACTTATATTTTTACTACTAATATCTCTAGGAGGGCTCCCCCCGCTAACAGGCTTTATCCCAAAATGGTTAATTTTACAAGAATTAACAACCCACAACCTATCAATGACCGCAGCCCTACTTGCCCTCTCCGCTCTATTAAGCCTATTCTTTTACTTACGACTATCTTACATCACAACCCTCACAGTGTTCCCAACCACCACACAAACAACACACAAATGACGATTCCAACCTAAACTAAGTACAACCACAATCTCAACCCTCTTACTACCATCCTTACTCCTCTTACCCCTAACCCCAATGATACTTTAAGAGGCTTAGGTTAACAAAACCAAGGGCCTTCAAAGCCCTAAATAAGAGTTCAACCCTCCTAGCCCCTGAAGGCATGTAAAACTTTAACTTACATCTCCTGATTGCAACTCAGGCACTTTAATTAAGCTAAAACCTCCCAGACAGACGGGCCTCGATCCCGTAAATTTCTAGTTAACAGCTAAACGCCCCATCCAGCGGGCTTCAATCTGAGCTTCTTCTAAAAAAAGAAGCTCCGGCACACCTTTGGTGTGCTTCTCTAGATTTGCACTCTAGCGTGAATCACCACGAAGCTATTGTGATAAGAGTGGGACTGGCACCCACCTATACAGGGCTACAACCTGCCACCTACTATCGGCCATCTTACCTGTGACCATTAATCGTTGATTCTTCTCAACCAACCACAAAGATATCGGCACCTTATACTTAATCTTCGGAGCTTGAGCAGGAATAGTTGGTACAGCACTTAGCCTGTTAATTCGGGCTGAACTAAGTCAACCTGGCGCCCTGCTAGGCGATGATCAGATCTATAACGTCATTGTAACAGCCCATGCTTTTGTCATAATTTTCTTTATAGTAATGCCTGTAATAATCGGCGGGTTCGGAAATTGACTAGTCCCCCTAATAATTGGGGCGCCAGATATGGCCTTCCCACGAATAAACAACATGAGTTTTTGACTTCTCCCTCCTTCTCTATTACTGCTACTTGCATCCTCGGGGGTGGAAGCCGGGGCCGGCACCGGGTGAACCGTCTACCCTCCCTTAGCCGGGAACTTAGCCCATGCCGGGGCCTCTGTAGATCTAACCATCTTCTCCCTCCACCTCGCGGGAGTCTCCTCAATTCTTGGGGCCATTAACTTTATTACTACCTGCATCAACATAAAACCACCCTCCATAACCCAATACCAAACCCCTCTATTCGTATGATCAGTAATAATCACGGCAGTTCTACTTTTACTATCACTACCCGTCCTTGCCGCCGGTATCACAATACTACTAACAGACCGAAATTTAAACACATCTTTCTTCGATCCTGCAGGTGGGGGGGACCCAATTTTATACCAACATCTGTTTTGGTTCTTTGGTCACCCAGAAGTCTACATTTTGATTCTTCCTGGCTTTGGAATAATCTCACACATTGTAACCTATTATGCTGGAAAAAAAGAACCTTTCGGCTACATGGGTATAGTATGAGCCATAATATCTATCGGCTTCTTAGGCTTTATCGTATGAGCCCACCACATATTTACCGTTGGAATGGATGTCGATACCCGAGCATATTTCACTTCCGCCACAATAATCATCGCAATTCCAACAGGTGTAAAGGTATTTAGCTGGCTCGCAACTTTACATGGGGGCATAATCAAATGAGATGCTGCCATACTCTGGGCCCTGGGCTTCATTTTCCTATTTACTGTGGGAGGCCTAACAGGCATTGTACTTGCCAACTCATCCTTAGACATTGTTCTTCATGACACATATTACGTCGTAGCTCATTTCCACTATGTATTATCCATAGGTGCCGTATTTGCAATCATAGGAGGCTTTGTACATTGATTTCCCCTATTTTCAGGCTATACACTTCATCAAACTTGAACAAAAGTCCAATTTGGTGTCATATTTGCCGGGGTTAATCTGACCTTCTTCCCTCAACACTTCCTTGGGCTATCAGGAATGCCCCGCCGTTACTCCGACTATCCTGACGCATATACCATCTGAAATACTTTATCATCAATTGGCTCACTAATTTCTCTAGTAGCCGTAATCATAATAATGTTTATCATTTGAGAAGCATTCGCAGCTAAACGAGAAGTTTTCGCCCTAGAACTAACAAACACAAACCTAGAATGACTTCACGGCTGCCCACCCCCTTATCACACTTACGAAGAACCAACATATGTACAAACAAACTCAAGAAAGGGAGGAATCGAACCGCCTTCTACTGGTTTCAAGCCAATCACATAGCCAAGATGCTTCTTTCTCATGAGACCCTAGTAAATTTATTATGTAGCCCTGTCAGAGCTAAGTTATAGGTTAGCCCCTATGGGCCTCATGATGGCACACCCCGCTCAACTCGGATTTCAAGACGCAGCATCTCCCATTATAGAAGAGCTCTTACATTTTCATGACCACGCCATTATAATTGTCTTCTTAATTAGTGCTTTAGTATTATACATTATTTCTTTAATAATAACAACAAAGCTAACACACACAAATACCATAGACGCCCAAGAAGTAGAAATAATCTGAACAATTCTTCCTGCAATCATTTTAATCTTAATTGCCCTCCCTTCCCTTCGCATTCTCTACCTCATAGATGAAATCAACAACCCACACCTAACTGTTAAAGCTCTCGGCCACCAATGATATTGGAGCTATGAGTACACAGACTATCAAGATCTCGCATTTGACTCTTACATAATTCCCTCACAAGACCTCCCTCAAGGACACCTCCGTCTATTAGAAGTAGATCACCGAATAGTAGTTCCAATAGAATCCCCAATTCGCATACTAATCTCCGCAGAAGATGTCCTGCACTCATGGGCCGTACCCGCCCTCGGCATTAAAACAGATGCCATTCCCGGACGACTAAATCAAACAACCTTTATCACTTCTCACCCAGGCTTGTTCTATGGACAATGCTCAGAAATCTGCGGATCTAACCACAGCTTCATGCCCATTGTAGTAGAAGCAATTCCACTAAAACACTTTGAAGACTGAACCACAACAATACTCACTGCATCACTAAGAAGCTTTTATCAGCGTTAGCCTTTTAAGCTAAAGAAGGAGACAACACCTGCCCCCTTAGTGATATGCCTCAATTAAACCCTGCCCCCTGATTAATAATCCTCCTACTTTCATGAACAATCTTATTAACAATTCTCCAAACCAAAACTTTAATAATAACCTCTCAAAATCTCCCAATCCAAAACACCCCCACACCTAAAGCCTCACCTTGAAACTGACCATGAATTTAAGCTTCTTCGACCAATTTTTAAGCCCACAACTCCTTGGAATCCCCCTTATCACCCTAGCAATAATCCTGCCACCAACCCTAATTTTTACAAAAACAAGCCGACTTATCTTAAATCGGCTAGAAACGGTACAAACATGAGCAATCTTTATATTTGTAAAACAACTTATATTACCCCTAAACAAACCAGGCCACAAATGAGCCGCACTCTTAACCTCACTTATATTATTCCTTCTCCTATTCAATTTGCTAGGACTTTTCCCTTATACATTCACCCCAACTACCCAGCTATCAATAAATATGGGTTTAGCAGTACCCTTATGACTAGCAACTGTATTAATTGGCTTACGCAATCAACCAACCCTTTCATTAGGCCACCTTCTACCAGAAGGCACCCCAACCCCTCTCGTACCTGTTCTCATTATTATCGAAACAATTAGCCTACTCATTCGCCCTCTTGCACTAGGCGTTCGACTAACAGCCAACTTAACAGCAGGTCACCTGCTAATCCAACTTATTTCTACCGCCGTATTTGTAATACTACCCATAATAACTGCAACCGCAACACTAACCTTTATTGTCCTCTTACTTTTAACTATTCTAGAGGTCGCAGTAGCAATTATTCAAGCCTACGTCTTCACTTTACTATTAAGCCTATACCTACAAGAAAATACTTAATGATCCACCAAGCACATGCCTATCATATAGTAGACCAAAGCCCCTGGCCCCTAACAGGCGCAATCGCTGCCTTACTTATAACATCCGGACTCGCCGTCTGATTTCACTTCAACAATATACTATTAATGAATATCGGCCTAATTATCCTCCTTCTAACAATACTACAATGGTGGCGAGATATCACCCGTGAGGGAACCTTTCAAGGCCACCACACGGTCCCTGTACAAAAAGGCCTCCGATACGGGATAATCCTTTTTATTACATCAGAGGTCTTCTTTTTTATCGGCTTTTTCTGAGCTTTCTACCACTCAAGCCTGGCCCCAACCCCGGAGCTTGGGGGCTGTTGACCCCCTAGCGGAATTCACCCATTAAACCCATTTGAAGTACCCCTTCTAAACACAGCTGTACTCCTAGCCTCTGGTGTTACCGTAACATGAGCCCACCATTCTATTATAGAAAATAATCGAAAAGAAGCAATTCAAGCCCTTACACTAACCATTGCCTTGGGCCTTTACTTCACCGCCCTCCAAGCCATAGAATACTATGAAGCCCCTTTCGCTATTTCAGATAGCGTTTACGGGTCAACATTCTTTGTGGCAACAGGCTTCCATGGCCTCCACGTAATTATTGGATCAACTTTTTTAATTGTTTGCTTACTACGACAGATCATATATCACTTCACAACAAACCACCACTTCGGATTTGAAGCCGCCGCATGATACTGACATTTCGTAGACGTTGTATGACTGTTCCTTTACATCTCAATTTACTGATGAGGCTCTTGCTCTTTTAGTATCAACCAGTACAAGTGATTTCCAATCACTAAGCCTTAATAAAACCTTAAGAAAGAGTAATGAATATAACAACCATATTCTTAATTACAACAACCCTTATAGTTATCTTAATTACTATTAGCTTTTGATTACCACAAATATCACCAGACACAGAAAAACTCTCCCCATATGAATGCGGCTTCGACCCATTAGGAACCGCCCGTCTACCATTCTCGCTTCGATTCTTCCTAGTTGCAATCCTATTTCTTCTATTCGACCTAGAAATTGCGCTACTCCTTCCGATCCCATGAGCCATAAACCTTATACAACCAACAACCACTTTAATCTGAATATCCGCAATCATTATTCTTCTAACACTAGGCTTAATTTACGAATGATTAGCAGGGGGGCTAGAGTGGGCAGAGTAGGCAGTTAGTATAAATAAAACAACTAATTTCGACTTAGTAGCCCCAGGTTTTAACCCTGGACTGCCATATGACAACATATTTTACCTTTTCCTCTGCCTTCGTACTCGGAATTTTAGGGTTGGCCCTACACCGAACACACTTAGTTTCCGCACTACTCTGTATCGAAGCCATAATATTAGCCCTCTTTATAGCACTTACAGCATTCTCATCTACACTACAACTCCCCTCCACAAACATTTCTCCCATTCTCCTCCTTGCTTTTTCTGCCTGTGAAGCAGGAACTGGCCTCGCCTTATTAGTGGCAACCTCTCGAACACATGGCTCGGACCATCTTAAAAACCTAAACCTCTTACAATGCTAAAAATTCTTTTACCTACCCTTATATTAATTCCAACAGCCCTTCTATCAAAACAAAACATCCTTTTCACAATATACACCTCCTACTCAATACTACTTGCACTAATAAGTCTAGTCTGATTTAAGTATCCTCTAAACCCTAGCATAATATTCTCCTCTTCCTACCTAAACATTGACTCAATTTCCGCCCCATTAATAATCCTTTCCTGCTGACTTCTCCCACTAATAGCCCTAGCTAGCCAAAACCACCTCCAACACGAACCTCTTGCTCGAAAACGAAACTTTTTAGTAGTCATTACAACCCTACAAGTTGCCCTATTATTAACATTCTCCGCAACCGAATTCACCCTATTTTACATTATATTCGAAACAACATTAATTCCCACCCTCATTGTTATTACACGATGGGGAAACCAAGCCGAGCGACTTTCCGCAGGGACATACTTTCTATTTTACACACTTGCTGGATCTCTCCCCCTATTAGTTGCTATTCTATTTTTAAACACTAAATACTCCAACATTTCAATAGTAATAATAAACCTAATTCAACCAGAAACCCCCCACTCATGAACAAATAACATACTATGACTTGCCTGCTTAATCGCCTTCCTAGTGAAAATGCCTTTATATGGCCTCCACCTCTGACTCCCAAAAGCCCATGTGGAAGCCCCTATCGCTGGCTCAATGGTTCTGGCTGCAATTTTACTGAAACTCGGAGGCTACGGTATCATTCGAATCACCCCCCTACTAAACCCACTCTCAACAAAACTATACTACCCCTTTATTATTCTAGCCATTTGAGGCATCATCATAACCAGCTCAATCTGCCTACGACAAACTGACTTAAAATCTTTAATCGCTTACTCATCAGTAAGCCACATAGGCCTCGTAATTGCAGCCGCTTTGATTCAAACCCCATGAAGCCTAACAGGAGCAATTTTACTGATAATTGCCCACGGCCTTACCTCATCAATACTATTTTGTCTAGCAAACACAAACTATGAACGCACCCATAGCCGAACACTCCTTCTAGCCCGCGGCCTGCAACTTATTCTTCCTCTAACAATATCCTGGTGGCTTATAGCTAACTTAATAAATATGGCCCTCCCCCCCACAATTAATCTCACAGGCGAACTTCTAATCATAACATCATTATTCAACTGGTCCCCCCTAACAATCCTCATAACAGGAGTAGGCACTCTCTTAACAGCCACCTACTCACTTCATATATTTTTAACAACCCAACGAGGAAAGCTCCCACAACACGCTATCCAAACAAACCCGACATACACCCGAGAACACCTGCTACTGGTCCTACACATCCTCCCGATACTTATACTTATAATAAAACCCGAACTAATCATAGGCCCCCTTCCTTGTTGTCATAGTTTAACAAAAACATTAGAATGTGGATCTAAAAATAGAAGTTCAAACCTTCTTAATGACCGAGGGGTATTGTATACAAAGAACTGCTAACTCTGCGTCCTGGGATTAACCCCCCAGACTCCTCACTTTTAAAGGATCAGAGTTTAATCCATTGGTCTTAGGAGCCAAAATTCTTGGTGCAATTCCAAGTAAAAGTACATGCACAACATCCCCCACACCACCATAGCCGCTACCTTTCTATTCCTAATAATTCCCATCACAATAACCCTATACCCTCTACAAAACCAATGACACCTCTCCCATGTAAAGGTAGCTGTGCAAACAGCATTTTTTACCAGCATAATCCCCCTGTTTATCTTCATTAACTATGGACTAGAATTCACAACTACAAACATCCACTGAATCAACATCTCTAATTTTAGCATCAACATTAGCTTCATGCTAGACACCTACGCAATTACATTTTTACCCATCGCACTCTTTGTCACATGATCCATCTTGGAGTTTGCCGCATGATATATGACCTCAGACCCCTTTATCAACCGATTTTTTAAGTATCTTCTCCTATTCTTACTAGCTATATTAATTCTTGTTACCGCAAATAATATCTTCCAGCTTTTTATTGGGTGGGAGGGGGTTGGAATTATATCCTTTCTATTAATCGGGTGATGATTCTCACGTTCCGACGCAAACTCATCCGCCCTACAGGCAGTCATTTATAACCGAGTTGGGGATATTGGCCTTATCCTAACAATAGCCTGACTTGCTATAAACACAACCACCTGAGAATTTCATCAACTATTTACTAACCCAAACTCAGTCACCCTTGTCCCCCTCTTGGGTTTAATCTTAGCTGCCGCAGGAAAGTCTGCCCAATTTGGCCTTCACCCATGATTACCAGCAGCCATAGAAGGTCCTACTCCCGTCTCTGCCTTACTCCACTCCAGCACAATGGTTGTGGCAGGTGTATTCCTACTAATTCGCCTCCACCCCCTATTAGAAACAAACACAACAGCCCTATCCACCTGCCTTTGTCTAGGTGCAATAACAACCTTATTCACAGCAATTTGTGCCCTCACACAAAACGATATTAAAAAAATCATCGCCTTCTCAACCTCAAGCCAGCTTGGGTTGATAATGGTCACCGTAGGATTAAACCAACCACAACTAGCCTTCTTTCATATTTCAACCCACGCATTCTTTAAAGCCATGTTATTCCTCTGTTCTGGGTCGATCATTCATAATTTATCAGACGAACAGGACATCCGAAAGATAGGAGGCATTAACAAAGCAATACCCGTTACCACCTCCTGCCTAACCATCGGCAGCCTTGCCCTAATAGGAACCCCCTTTCTATCCGGCTTTTTCTCAAAAGACACCATCATCGAAACAATAAATACCTCCTACCTTAACGCCTGAGCCCTAATACTAACTCTCACAGCAACGGCCCTAACGGCCGCCTACAGCCTACGACTAATCTTCTACGTACAAATAAACACCTCCCGAGGGAACACTCTTGTCATCATTTCCGAAAACAATAAAACCCTAACCAACCCCCTTGTTCGCCTCGCAACAGGAAGCATTTTAACTGGCTTACTCCTTATCTCCTCTGTTCTTCCAATCAAAACAACAGCATTAACCATATCAACAAACATAAAACTGTCCGCATTACTCGTAACAATCTTAGGCCTTTTATATGCTTTAGAACTAGCCACCCAAACAACAACACTCTTGACTCCAAAACATAATAAGTTAAACAACTTCTCAAACCAACTAGGATTCTTCAACATAATCATTCACCGAACCCACCCAAACATTTCACTCATACAAGGACAAAACCTTGCCTCACACCTAAACGACCAACTATGGTATGAAAAAATTGGTCCAAAAATACTAACAATAACCAACACCCCCATGGTCAACAGCATTTCTACTGCCAACAAAGGTCTTATTAAAGCCTACTTAATCATATTTGTCCTATTTATGACCTCGGTGCTCATTTTTATTTTAATCTAATTACCCGCAAAGCCCCCCGCGCCAACCCACGTGACAGCTCTAACGCAACAAATAAAGCCAGCAATAAGCCTCACCCGGAAATTAATAAACAGCCACCCCCCCATGAATATAACAAAGACACCCCACTAAAGTCCGCACGAACAAAATGTAACCCTACACAATCAACCCCAACAACTCCAAACCCCTCCACCACCCACCCCCCACCAAATACCACAAACAACACCGTCACCAAAACAAAATACCCCCCAACATACAACCCAACAGACCAGCTCCCCCATGTCTCAGGGTAGGGCTCAGCCGCCAACGCTACAGAATAAGCAAATACCACCAACATTCCCCCTAAATAAATCAAAAATAAGACCAAAGAAACAAAAGAACTACCCAATCAAACCAACACACCACACCCAACGGCAGCAGCAACCACCAACCCAACCGCACCATAAAGCGGGGATGGGTTTGAGGCAACAGCCACCAACCCCCCCAATAAACAAAAAGATAATAAAAAAATAAAATAAACCATAATTTTTGCCTGGACTTTAACCAAGACCTGCGGCACGAAAAACCACTGTTGTATTCAACTACAAAAACTAATGACCCACAACCTACGAAAAACTCACCCAATCCTAAAGATTGTAAACAACACATTCATTGACCTCCCCACCCCATCAAATATCTCAGCATGATGAAATTTTGGCTCACTACTTGGATTTTGTCTAATCGCACAAGTCCTAACTGGCCTATTCCTTGCTATACACTACACAGCAGACATCTCTTCAGCATTTTCATCAATCGCACACATTTGTCGAGACGTACAATACGGGTGGCTAATCCGAAACCTGCACGCCAATGGGGCCTCCATATTCTTTATTTGCATTTACCTCCATATCGGACGGGGCTTATACTACGGCTCTTACATATACAAAGAAACCTGAAACATTGGGGTCGTTCTTCTTCTCCTTGTAATGGCAACAGCCTTTGTGGGCTACGTACTTCCATGGGGCCAGATATCTTTTTGAGGGGCCACCGTCATTACTAACCTTCTTTCAGCAATTCCCTATATCGGAACAACCTTGGTAGAATGAATCTGGGGAGGGTTCTCAGTAGACAACGCAACACTCACCCGATTCTTTTCATTCCATTTTATTCTGCCATTTATTATCATGGGAACCTCTATACTTCACCTCCTTTTCCTCCACGAAACAGGATCAAATAACCCCACAGGCCTAAACTCCAACACAGACAAAATCCCATTTCACCCTTATTACACCTATAAAGACCTTTTAGGCCTAACATTATTAATCTTCGTTCTCCTCCTACTAGCCCTCTTCTCCCCAAACTTACTAGGAGACCCAGAAAACTTTACCCCTGCAAACCCCTTAGTCACGCCACCACACATTAAACCCGAGTGATACTTCCTCTTTGCCTACGCTATCCTACGCTCAATCCCAAATAAATTAGGAGGCGTTCTTGCCTTATTATTTTCAATCCTAATCCTAATCTTCGTACCCATACTCCATACATCAAAGCAACGAGGAAACACCTTCCGGCCCCTATCCCAAGGGGTCTTTTGACTCCTTATATCAAATATCATTATCCTCACGTGAATCGGAGGACAGCCCGTAGAGGACCCCTTCATCATCATCGGACAAATTGCCTCAATACTCTACTTTGCTATTTTCCTCCTCCTCATACCAATTACAGCCAAACTAGAAGATAAAATACTCAAATGATAGCCCCACTCTAAGCCTTA
>NW_027101595.1:0-17218 GCF_035046505.1 Tiliqua scincoides
ACACTATTATTATAGACAAACTAATGCTAGAACTAGTAACAAGAAGCCCTTCTCTTAAGCACCCCCTTGACCCAGAAATAGAAAACCTACTGGACATTAACAGACCAAAACAGGAACAACAATTAAACAGCCAAAACTGTTACAAAAACTGTCAACCCGACACCGGTGTGCTAAAAAGATAGATTAAAAGCTGTAAAAGGAATTCAGCAAAACCTTGTCCCAACTGTTTACCAAAAACATAGCCTTTAGCTAAACAAGTATTAAAGGTCCTGCCTGCCCAGTGAAACTTTTAAACGGCCGCGGTATCCTAACCGTGCAAAGGTAGCGTAATCACTTGTCTTCTAAATAAAGACTAGTATGAACGGCTAAATGAGGACAAACCTGTCTCTTATAGCTAATCAGTGAAACTGATCTCCCAGTACAAAAGCTGGGATAAACACATAAGACGAGAAGACCCTGTGGAGCTTAAAACGACCGCTAATAAGCACCACTAATGCCCCTAGCCCATAGTTTTAAGTTGGGGCGACTTCGGAACAAAACAAAACTTCCGAGCACAGAACCACCACTTCTCACCAAGGCTAACAAGCCAAAGTACAAAGCCGACCCAGTCATACTGACCAACGAACCAAGTTACCCCAGGGATAACAGCGCTATCTTCTTCAAGAGTCCCTATCGACAAGAAGGTTTACGACCTCGATGTTGGATCAGGACACCCAAATGGTGTAGCCGCTATTAAAGGTTCGTTTGTTCAACGATTAACAGTCCTACGTGATCTGAGTTCAGACCGGAGCAATCCAGGTCGGTTTCTATCTATGACGCTTACTTCTTCAGTACGAAAGGACAAAGAAGAGAGGACCAATATTATAAACACGTCCTTAAAACTAGCTGAACAAAACTCAAGCTAAACAAAGCACCTAGAACACCCCCAGACAAGGGGTAATTATTAGGGTGGCAGAGCCAGGTGAATGCAAAAGACCTAAGATCTTTCTACTAGATGTTCAAATCATCTCCCTAATACATGAATGCATTACTCTTATATATCATTAATCCCCTATTATATATTATTCCCATCTTACTAGCTGTTGCCTTCCTTACACTACTGGAACGAAAAGTGCTCGGTTATATACAACTACGAAAAGGCCCTAACATCATTGGCCCTTATGGGCTATTACAACCATTTGCAGACGGCATTAAACTGTTTATTAAAGAACCCTTACGCCCCTCCTCTTCCTCTCCTGCCCTCTTCATCATAACCCCGACCTTAGCCCTATTTCTAGCCCTTATAATTTGAACCCCCCTCCCAATACCGGCCACCTTAGCAGACATAAACCTAGGCCTTCTCTTCATACTAGCCCTCTCAAGCATAGCAGTATATTCTATTCTATGATCAGGGTGGGCATCCAACTCAAAATACCCATTAATTGGCGCCCTACGTGCGGTAGCACAAACAATCTCATACGAGGTCACCCTGGGAATTATTTTACTAACCATTATTATCCTTACAGGGGGCTTCACTCTACAAATACTCTCAATTACACAAGAACACCAATGACTACTAATTTCATCATGACCTCTTGCCATAATATGGTTTATCTCAACACTAGCAGAAACAAACCGGGCCCCCTTTGATTTAACAGAAGGAGAATCAGAGCTTGTCTCTGGCTTTAATGTAGAGTATGCCGCTGGCCCATTCGCCCTATTTTTCCTAGCTGAATATGCAAACATCATACTAATAAATACCCTAACCTGCATCCTTTTCCTAAACCCAGGAACCTCCCTACCCCCAGACGTGTTCACAATAAACCTAATATTAAAAACAACTATCCTGACAATCATATTCTTATGAACTCGCGCCTCATACCCTCGTTTTCGTTACGACCAACTTATACACCTCTTATGAAAAAATTTCTTACCCCTAACCCTCGCTCTATTAATGTGGCATGCCTCTTTCCCAACAATATTATCAGGACTCCCCCCACAATAAACCAGGAAATATGCCCGAATCCCCAAGGATTACTTTGATAGAGTAAAACACAGGGGTTAAAATCCCCTTATTTCCTTCTTCTCGAAGCACTAGAAAAACAGGACACGAACCCGCACCAAAAGACTCAAAATCTTATGTACTTCATTATACTATTTTCTAGTAAAGTCAGCTAATTAAGCTTTCGGGCCCATACCCCGAAAATGTTGGTTAAAATCCTTCCTATACTAATGAACCCAATCATATCTTCACTGATTCTCTCAAGCGTAGCAACCGGCTCCATCATTACCCTATCAAGCACACACTGACTCCTTGCCTGAATCGGATTAGAACTAAATACCCTAGCCATTATTCCCCTTATCGCCAAACAACACCATCCCCGTGCAACTGAAGCCGCTACAAAATATTTCCTTACCCAAGCTGCTGCCTCAGCCACACTCCTATTCGCCAGCACAATCAATGCCTGATCCACCAGCACCTGAGACATTTCACAACTCACAAACCAACCTGCCTGCATCATAATAACAATAGCTCTAGCCATAAAACTAGGCCTAGCCCCCCTGCATTTCTGACTACCAGAAGTCCTACAAGGCACAACACTAAAAACAGCACTAATCATTACAACTTGACAAAAACTCGCCCCCCTCGCCCTACTTTATATAGCCGCCCCCGCTATCCACCCAAATACACTTCTAATTATAGGGCTACTGTCAACCTTGACCGGAGGGTGGGGAGGCATAAACCAAACACAGACACGAAAAATCATAGCATTCTCATCAATTGCCCACCTAGGTTGAATAGCTACAATTCTCACACTAAGCTCAAACTTAATACTCCTCAACCTATTTTTATACCTCATAATAACAACTACTGCCTTTATAATCCTTATCTTCATCACAGCAAAAAACATTAAAGATTTAACCACCTCTTGAACAATTTCCCCCTCAACCATAGCACTTATATTTTTACTACTAATATCTCTAGGAGGGCTCCCCCCGCTAACAGGCTTTATCCCAAAATGGTTAATTTTACAAGAATTAACAACCCACAACCTATCAATGACCGCAGCCCTACTTGCCCTCTCCGCTCTATTAAGCCTATTCTTTTACTTACGACTATCTTACATCACAACCCTCACAGTGTTCCCAACCACCACACAAACAACACACAAATGACGATT
Source organism: Tiliqua scincoides (assembly GCF_035046505.1). Lineage (NCBI taxonomy): Eukaryota > Metazoa > Chordata > Lepidosauria > Squamata > Scincidae > Tiliqua > Tiliqua scincoides. The sequence continues at coordinate 3,162 of NW_027101595.1, forward strand.
CCAACCTAAACTAAGTACAACCACAATCTCAACCCTCTTACTACCATCCTTACTCCTCTTACCCCTAACCCCAATGATACTTTAAGAGGCTTAGGTTAACAAAACCAAGGGCCTTCAAAGCCCTAAATAAGAGTTCAACCCTCCTAGCCCCTGAAGGCATGTAAAACTTTAACTTACATCTCCTGATTGCAACTCAGGCACTTTAATTAAGCTAAAACCTCCCAGACAGACGGGCCTCGATCCCGTAAATTTCTAGTTAACAGCTAAACGCCCCATCCAGCGGGCTTCAATCTGAGCTTCTTCTAAAAAAAGAAGCTCCGGCACACCTTTGGTGTGCTTCTCTAGATTTGCACTCTAGCGTGAATCACCACGAAGCTATTGTGATAAGAGTGGGACTGGCACCCACCTATACAGGGCTACAACCTGCCACCTACTATCGGCCATCTTACCTGTGACCATTAATCGTTGATTCTTCTCAACCAACCACAAAGATATCGGCACCTTATACTTAATCTTCGGAGCTTGAGCAGGAATAGTTGGTACAGCACTTAGCCTGTTAATTCGGGCTGAACTAAGTCAACCTGGCGCCCTGCTAGGCGATGATCAGATCTATAACGTCATTGTAACAGCCCATGCTTTTGTCATAATTTTCTTTATAGTAATGCCTGTAATAATCGGCGGGTTCGGAAATTGACTAGTCCCCCTAATAATTGGGGCGCCAGATATGGCCTTCCCACGAATAAACAACATGAGTTTTTGACTTCTCCCTCCTTCTCTATTACTGCTACTTGCATCCTCGGGGGTGGAAGCCGGGGCCGGCACCGGGTGAACCGTCTACCCTCCCTTAGCCGGGAACTTAGCCCATGCCGGGGCCTCTGTAGATCTAACCATCTTCTCCCTCCACCTCGCGGGAGTCTCCTCAATTCTTGGGGCCATTAACTTTATTACTACCTGCATCAACATAAAACCACCCTCCATAACCCAATACCAAACCCCTCTATTCGTATGATCAGTAATAATCACGGCAGTTCTACTTTTACTATCACTACCCGTCCTTGCCGCCGGTATCACAATACTACTAACAGACCGAAATTTAAACACATCTTTCTTCGATCCTGCAGGTGGGGGGGACCCAATTTTATACCAACATCTGTTTTGGTTCTTTGGTCACCCAGAAGTCTACATTTTGATTCTTCCTGGCTTTGGAATAATCTCACACATTGTAACCTATTATGCTGGAAAAAAAGAACCTTTCGGCTACATGGGTATAGTATGAGCCATAATATCTATCGGCTTCTTAGGCTTTATCGTATGAGCCCACCACATATTTACCGTTGGAATGGATGTCGATACCCGAGCATATTTCACTTCCGCCACAATAATCATCGCAATTCCAACAGGTGTAAAGGTATTTAGCTGGCTCGCAACTTTACATGGGGGCATAATCAAATGAGATGCTGCCATACTCTGGGCCCTGGGCTTCATTTTCCTATTTACTGTGGGAGGCCTAACAGGCATTGTACTTGCCAACTCATCCTTAGACATTGTTCTTCATGACACATATTACGTCGTAGCTCATTTCCACTATGTATTATCCATAGGTGCCGTATTTGCAATCATAGGAGGCTTTGTACATTGATTTCCCCTATTTTCAGGCTATACACTTCATCAAACTTGAACAAAAGTCCAATTTGGTGTCATATTTGCCGGGGTTAATCTGACCTTCTTCCCTCAACACTTCCTTGGGCTATCAGGAATGCCCCGCCGTTACTCCGACTATCCTGACGCATATACCATCTGAAATACTTTATCATCAATTGGCTCACTAATTTCTCTAGTAGCCGTAATCATAATAATGTTTATCATTTGAGAAGCATTCGCAGCTAAACGAGAAGTTTTCGCCCTAGAACTAACAAACACAAACCTAGAATGACTTCACGGCTGCCCACCCCCTTATCACACTTACGAAGAACCAACATATGTACAAACAAACTCAAGAAAGGGAGGAATCGAACCGCCTTCTACTGGTTTCAAGCCAATCACATAGCCAAGATGCTTCTTTCTCATGAGACCCTAGTAAATTTATTATGTAGCCCTGTCAGAGCTAAGTTATAGGTTAGCCCCTATGGGCCTCATGATGGCACACCCCGCTCAACTCGGATTTCAAGACGCAGCATCTCCCATTATAGAAGAGCTCTTACATTTTCATGACCACGCCATTATAATTGTCTTCTTAATTAGTGCTTTAGTATTATACATTATTTCTTTAATAATAACAACAAAGCTAACACACACAAATACCATAGACGCCCAAGAAGTAGAAATAATCTGAACAATTCTTCCTGCAATCATTTTAATCTTAATTGCCCTCCCTTCCCTTCGCATTCTCTACCTCATAGATGAAATCAACAACCCACACCTAACTGTTAAAGCTCTCGGCCACCAATGATATTGGAGCTATGAGTACACAGACTATCAAGATCTCGCATTTGACTCTTACATAATTCCCTCACAAGACCTCCCTCAAGGACACCTCCGTCTATTAGAAGTAGATCACCGAATAGTAGTTCCAATAGAATCCCCAATTCGCATACTAATCTCCGCAGAAGATGTCCTGCACTCATGGGCCGTACCCGCCCTCGGCATTAAAACAGATGCCATTCCCGGACGACTAAATCAAACAACCTTTATCACTTCTCACCCAGGCTTGTTCTATGGACAATGCTCAGAAATCTGCGGATCTAACCACAGCTTCATGCCCATTGTAGTAGAAGCAATTCCACTAAAACACTTTGAAGACTGAACCACAACAATACTCACTGCATCACTAAGAAGCTTTTATCAGCGTTAGCCTTTTAAGCTAAAGAAGGAGACAACACCTGCCCCCTTAGTGATATGCCTCAATTAAACCCTGCCCCCTGATTAATAATCCTCCTACTTTCATGAACAATCTTATTAACAATTCTCCAAACCAAAACTTTAATAATAACCTCTCAAAATCTCCCAATCCAAAACACCCCCACACCTAAAGCCTCACCTTGAAACTGACCATGAATTTAAGCTTCTTCGACCAATTTTTAAGCCCACAACTCCTTGGAATCCCCCTTATCACCCTAGCAATAATCCTGCCACCAACCCTAATTTTTACAAAAACAAGCCGACTTATCTTAAATCGGCTAGAAACGGTACAAACATGAGCAATCTTTATATTTGTAAAACAACTTATATTACCCCTAAACAAACCAGGCCACAAATGAGCCGCACTCTTAACCTCACTTATATTATTCCTTCTCCTATTCAATTTGCTAGGACTTTTCCCTTATACATTCACCCCAACTACCCAGCTATCAATAAATATGGGTTTAGCAGTACCCTTATGACTAGCAACTGTATTAATTGGCTTACGCAATCAACCAACCCTTTCATTAGGCCACCTTCTACCAGAAGGCACCCCAACCCCTCTCGTACCTGTTCTCATTATTATCGAAACAATTAGCCTACTCATTCGCCCTCTTGCACTAGGCGTTCGACTAACAGCCAACTTAACAGCAGGTCACCTGCTAATCCAACTTATTTCTACCGCCGTATTTGTAATACTACCCATAATAACTGCAACCGCAACACTAACCTTTATTGTCCTCTTACTTTTAACTATTCTAGAGGTCGCAGTAGCAATTATTCAAGCCTACGTCTTCACTTTACTATTAAGCCTATACCTACAAGAAAATACTTAATGATCCACCAAGCACATGCCTATCATATAGTAGACCAAAGCCCCTGGCCCCTAACAGGCGCAATCGCTGCCTTACTTATAACATCCGGACTCGCCGTCTGATTTCACTTCAACAATATACTATTAATGAATATCGGCCTAATTATCCTCCTTCTAACAATACTACAATGGTGGCGAGATATCACCCGTGAGGGAACCTTTCAAGGCCACCACACGGTCCCTGTACAAAAAGGCCTCCGATACGGGATAATCCTTTTTATTACATCAGAGGTCTTCTTTTTTATCGGCTTTTTCTGAGCTTTCTACCACTCAAGCCTGGCCCCAACCCCGGAGCTTGGGGGCTGTTGACCCCCTAGCGGAATTCACCCATTAAACCCATTTGAAGTACCCCTTCTAAACACAGCTGTACTCCTAGCCTCTGGTGTTACCGTAACATGAGCCCACCATTCTATTATAGAAAATAATCGAAAAGAAGCAATTCAAGCCCTTACACTAACCATTGCCTTGGGCCTTTACTTCACCGCCCTCCAAGCCATAGAATACTATGAAGCCCCTTTCGCTATTTCAGATAGCGTTTACGGGTCAACATTCTTTGTGGCAACAGGCTTCCATGGCCTCCACGTAATTATTGGATCAACTTTTTTAATTGTTTGCTTACTACGACAGATCATATATCACTTCACAACAAACCACCACTTCGGATTTGAAGCCGCCGCATGATACTGACATTTCGTAGACGTTGTATGACTGTTCCTTTACATCTCAATTTACTGATGAGGCTCTTGCTCTTTTAGTATCAACCAGTACAAGTGATTTCCAATCACTAAGCCTTAATAAAACCTTAAGAAAGAGTAATGAATATAACAACCATATTCTTAATTACAACAACCCTTATAGTTATCTTAATTACTATTAGCTTTTGATTACCACAAATATCACCAGACACAGAAAAACTCTCCCCATATGAATGCGGCTTCGACCCATTAGGAACCGCCCGTCTACCATTCTCGCTTCGATTCTTCCTAGTTGCAATCCTATTTCTTCTATTCGACCTAGAAATTGCGCTACTCCTTCCGATCCCATGAGCCATAAACCTTATACAACCAACAACCACTTTAATCTGAATATCCGCAATCATTATTCTTCTAACACTAGGCTTAATTTACGAATGATTAGCAGGGGGGCTAGAGTGGGCAGAGTAGGCAGTTAGTATAAATAAAACAACTAATTTCGACTTAGTAGCCCCAGGTTTTAACCCTGGACTGCCATATGACAACATATTTTACCTTTTCCTCTGCCTTCGTACTCGGAATTTTAGGGTTGGCCCTACACCGAACACACTTAGTTTCCGCACTACTCTGTATCGAAGCCATAATATTAGCCCTCTTTATAGCACTTACAGCATTCTCATCTACACTACAACTCCCCTCCACAAACATTTCTCCCATTCTCCTCCTTGCTTTTTCTGCCTGTGAAGCAGGAACTGGCCTCGCCTTATTAGTGGCAACCTCTCGAACACATGGCTCGGACCATCTTAAAAACCTAAACCTCTTACAATGCTAAAAATTCTTTTACCTACCCTTATATTAATTCCAACAGCCCTTCTATCAAAACAAAACATCCTTTTCACAATATACACCTCCTACTCAATACTACTTGCACTAATAAGTCTAGTCTGATTTAAGTATCCTCTAAACCCTAGCATAATATTCTCCTCTTCCTACCTAAACATTGACTCAATTTCCGCCCCATTAATAATCCTTTCCTGCTGACTTCTCCCACTAATAGCCCTAGCTAGCCAAAACCACCTCCAACACGAACCTCTTGCTCGAAAACGAAACTTTTTAGTAGTCATTACAACCCTACAAGTTGCCCTATTATTAACATTCTCCGCAACCGAATTCACCCTATTTTACATTATATTCGAAACAACATTAATTCCCACCCTCATTGTTATTACACGATGGGGAAACCAAGCCGAGCGACTTTCCGCAGGGACATACTTTCTATTTTACACACTTGCTGGATCTCTCCCCCTATTAGTTGCTATTCTATTTTTAAACACTAAATACTCCAACATTTCAATAGTAATAATAAACCTAATTCAACCAGAAACCCCCCACTCATGAACAAATAACATACTATGACTTGCCTGCTTAATCGCCTTCCTAGTGAAAATGCCTTTATATGGCCTCCACCTCTGACTCCCAAAAGCCCATGTGGAAGCCCCTATCGCTGGCTCAATGGTTCTGGCTGCAATTTTACTGAAACTCGGAGGCTACGGTATCATTCGAATCACCCCCCTACTAAACCCACTCTCAACAAAACTATACTACCCCTTTATTATTCTAGCCATTTGAGGCATCATCATAACCAGCTCAATCTGCCTACGACAAACTGACTTAAAATCTTTAATCGCTTACTCATCAGTAAGCCACATAGGCCTCGTAATTGCAGCCGCTTTGATTCAAACCCCATGAAGCCTAACAGGAGCAATTTTACTGATAATTGCCCACGGCCTTACCTCATCAATACTATTTTGTCTAGCAAACACAAACTATGAACGCACCCATAGCCGAACACTCCTTCTAGCCCGCGGCCTGCAACTTATTCTTCCTCTAACAATATCCTGGTGGCTTATAGCTAACTTAATAAATATGGCCCTCCCCCCCACAATTAATCTCACAGGCGAACTTCTAATCATAACATCATTATTCAACTGGTCCCCCCTAACAATCCTCATAACAGGAGTAGGCACTCTCTTAACAGCCACCTACTCACTTCATATATTTTTAACAACCCAACGAGGAAAGCTCCCACAACACGCTATCCAAACAAACCCGACATACACCCGAGAACACCTGCTACTGGTCCTACACATCCTCCCGATACTTATACTTATAATAAAACCCGAACTAATCATAGGCCCCCTTCCTTGTTGTCATAGTTTAACAAAAACATTAGAATGTGGATCTAAAAATAGAAGTTCAAACCTTCTTAATGACCGAGGGGTATTGTATACAAAGAACTGCTAACTCTGCGTCCTGGGATTAACCCCCCAGACTCCTCACTTTTAAAGGATCAGAGTTTAATCCATTGGTCTTAGGAGCCAAAATTCTTGGTGCAATTCCAAGTAAAAGTACATGCACAACATCCCCCACACCACCATAGCCGCTACCTTTCTATTCCTAATAATTCCCATCACAATAACCCTATACCCTCTACAAAACCAATGACACCTCTCCCATGTAAAGGTAGCTGTGCAAACAGCATTTTTTACCAGCATAATCCCCCTGTTTATCTTCATTAACTATGGACTAGAATTCACAACTACAAACATCCACTGAATCAACATCTCTAATTTTAGCATCAACATTAGCTTCATGCTAGACACCTACGCAATTACATTTTTACCCATCGCACTCTTTGTCACATGATCCATCTTGGAGTTTGCCGCATGATATATGACCTCAGACCCCTTTATCAACCGATTTTTTAAGTATCTTCTCCTATTCTTACTAGCTATATTAATTCTTGTTACCGCAAATAATATCTTCCAGCTTTTTATTGGGTGGGAGGGGGTTGGAATTATATCCTTTCTATTAATCGGGTGATGATTCTCACGTTCCGACGCAAACTCATCCGCCCTACAGGCAGTCATTTATAACCGAGTTGGGGATATTGGCCTTATCCTAACAATAGCCTGACTTGCTATAAACACAACCACCTGAGAATTTCATCAACTATTTACTAACCCAAACTCAGTCACCCTTGTCCCCCTCTTGGGTTTAATCTTAGCTGCCGCAGGAAAGTCTGCCCAATTTGGCCTTCACCCATGATTACCAGCAGCCATAGAAGGTCCTACTCCCGTCTCTGCCTTACTCCACTCCAGCACAATGGTTGTGGCAGGTGTATTCCTACTAATTCGCCTCCACCCCCTATTAGAAACAAACACAACAGCCCTATCCACCTGCCTTTGTCTAGGTGCAATAACAACCTTATTCACAGCAATTTGTGCCCTCACACAAAACGATATTAAAAAAATCATCGCCTTCTCAACCTCAAGCCAGCTTGGGTTGATAATGGTCACCGTAGGATTAAACCAACCACAACTAGCCTTCTTTCATATTTCAACCCACGCATTCTTTAAAGCCATGTTATTCCTCTGTTCTGGGTCGATCATTCATAATTTATCAGACGAACAGGACATCCGAAAGATAGGAGGCATTAACAAAGCAATACCCGTTACCACCTCCTGCCTAACCATCGGCAGCCTTGCCCTAATAGGAACCCCCTTTCTATCCGGCTTTTTCTCAAAAGACACCATCATCGAAACAATAAATACCTCCTACCTTAACGCCTGAGCCCTAATACTAACTCTCACAGCAACGGCCCTAACGGCCGCCTACAGCCTACGACTAATCTTCTACGTACAAATAAACACCTCCCGAGGGAACACTCTTGTCATCATTTCCGAAAACAATAAAACCCTAACCAACCCCCTTGTTCGCCTCGCAACAGGAAGCATTTTAACTGGCTTACTCCTTATCTCCTCTGTTCTTCCAATCAAAACAACAGCATTAACCATATCAACAAACATAAAACTGTCCGCATTACTCGTAACAATCTTAGGCCTTTTATATGCTTTAGAACTAGCCACCCAAACAACAACACTCTTGACTCCAAAACATAATAAGTTAAACAACTTCTCAAACCAACTAGGATTCTTCAACATAATCATTCACCGAACCCACCCAAACATTTCACTCATACAAGGACAAAACCTTGCCTCACACCTAAACGACCAACTATGGTATGAAAAAATTGGTCCAAAAATACTAACAATAACCAACACCCCCATGGTCAACAGCATTTCTACTGCCAACAAAGGTCTTATTAAAGCCTACTTAATCATATTTGTCCTATTTATGACCTCGGTGCTCATTTTTATTTTAATCTAATTACCCGCAAAGCCCCCCGCGCCAACCCACGTGACAGCTCTAACGCAACAAATAAAGCCAGCAATAAGCCTCACCCGGAAATTAATAAACAGCCACCCCCCCATGAATATAACAAAGACACCCCACTAAAGTCCGCACGAACAAAATGTAACCCTACACAATCAACCCCAACAACTCCAAACCCCTCCACCACCCACCCCCCACCAAATACCACAAACAACACCGTCACCAAAACAAAATACCCCCCAACATACAACCCAACAGACCAGCTCCCCCATGTCTCAGGGTAGGGCTCAGCCGCCAACGCTACAGAATAAGCAAATACCACCAACATTCCCCCTAAATAAATCAAAAATAAGACCAAAGAAACAAAAGAACTACCCAATCAAACCAACACACCACACCCAACGGCAGCAGCAACCACCAACCCAACCGCACCATAAAGCGGGGATGGGTTTGAGGCAACAGCCACCAACCCCCCCAATAAACAAAAAGATAATAAAAAAATAAAATAAACCATAATTTTTGCCTGGACTTTAACCAAGACCTGCGGCACGAAAAACCACTGTTGTATTCAACTACAAAAACTAATGACCCACAACCTACGAAAAACTCACCCAATCCTAAAGATTGTAAACAACACATTCATTGACCTCCCCACCCCATCAAATATCTCAGCATGATGAAATTTTGGCTCACTACTTGGATTTTGTCTAATCGCACAAGTCCTAACTGGCCTATTCCTTGCTATACACTACACAGCAGACATCTCTTCAGCATTTTCATCAATCGCACACATTTGTCGAGACGTACAATACGGGTGGCTAATCCGAAACCTGCACGCCAATGGGGCCTCCATATTCTTTATTTGCATTTACCTCCATATCGGACGGGGCTTATACTACGGCTCTTACATATACAAAGAAACCTGAAACATTGGGGTCGTTCTTCTTCTCCTTGTAATGGCAACAGCCTTTGTGGGCTACGTACTTCCATGGGGCCAGATATCTTTTTGAGGGGCCACCGTCATTACTAACCTTCTTTCAGCAATTCCCTATATCGGAACAACCTTGGTAGAATGAATCTGGGGAGGGTTCTCAGTAGACAACGCAACACTCACCCGATTCTTTTCATTCCATTTTATTCTGCCATTTATTATCATGGGAACCTCTATACTTCACCTCCTTTTCCTCCACGAAACAGGATCAAATAACCCCACAGGCCTAAACTCCAACACAGACAAAATCCCATTTCACCCTTATTACACCTATAAAGACCTTTTAGGCCTAACATTATTAATCTTCGTTCTCCTCCTACTAGCCCTCTTCTCCCCAAACTTACTAGGAGACCCAGAAAACTTTACCCCTGCAAACCCCTTAGTCACGCCACCACACATTAAACCCGAGTGATACTTCCTCTTTGCCTACGCTATCCTACGCTCAATCCCAAATAAATTAGGAGGCGTTCTTGCCTTATTATTTTCAATCCTAATCCTAATCTTCGTACCCATACTCCATACATCAAAGCAACGAGGAAACACCTTCCGGCCCCTATCCCAAGGGGTCTTTTGACTCCTTATATCAAATATCATTATCCTCACGTGAATCGGAGGACAGCCCGTAGAGGACCCCTTCATCATCATCGGACAAATTGCCTCAATACTCTACTTTGCTATTTTCCTCCTCCTCATACCAATTACAGCCAAACTAGAAGATAAAATACTCAAATGATAGCCCCACTCTAAGCCTTAGTAGCTTAATAGACAAAGCATTGGTCTTGTAAGCCAAAGATGGGAACTAAGACCCCCTAAGGCATCAGAGAGAGGGGACTCAAACCCCCACCGCTAGTCCCCAAAACTAGCATTCTAACTTTAAACTACCCCCTGGCGGCTTTTTTGTCCTCTACCTCAATTCACCCGTATCTGGCCGCCCCTGGCGGCTTTTTTGTCCTCTACCTCAATTCACCCGTATCTGGCCGCCCCTGGCGGCTTTTTTGTCCTCTACCTCAATTCACCCGTATCTGGCCGCCCCTGGCGGCTTTTTTGTCCTCTACCTCAATTCACCCGTATCTGGCCGCCCCTGGCGGCTTTTTTGTCCTCTACCTCAATTCACCCGTATCTGGCCGCCCCTGGCGGCTTTTTTGTCCTCTACCTCAATTCACCCGTATCTGGCCGCCCCTGGCGGCTTTTTATTGCTTTGCTGGTGATCTTACACATACTATGTATAATCGGACATTCACCTCTTGTCCTCATGCATATCATATCCGGTTAATCAGTCAATGATCAATCACAAACTAAGAATAATCGAACAATTAATTTTCAACCTCATGCATATCACAAAAGACTTCAAATTAAGGTTCTAAGACATACTATGTATAATCGGACATTTACCTCTTGTCCACACGCATATCACAACAGACAGATTATTAATGATTTCATACTTACAACACATCTCGAATATTTTCCTCTTTCACACATGCAGATCATAGAAGATTAGATTAGAATGATCTAGCACATATTATGTATAATTGGACATTTGCCCTCTTCGCCTCACGCATATCATGAGGACACTACCCTCTCCCAACCATGCCCATTGGATGCCATCACCCTTCTCCCCTGCTGCTCTCTTGCTCGACAGTTATCTATTATATTCTGCCATCTCCGAGAAACCAGCAATCCCTTAATGACGTGTACTCCCGTTACTAGCCCCGTGGGACACACGGAGTACGTTGGCTATTTCTCACTTTTTCCAAGGCCTCTGGTTCCTACCTCAGGGGCGGTCAAAGGATTCCCAACACTTTCTCACTTTTAACGATGCTTCTGGTTGGTGCATAATGTACACTTTGCCGAGAAATCATAGCATCCCGACCCCCAATGCATCTGGCCTTTTTTATTTTTTTTGGGGGAGTGGATCTCAGAGCCGCTTGCTAAAGTGGTCGCCTACAATTTGCCGTCCGATCTGGACCTACGGTGCACGTGATAAACGTTCCCACGTATAGAGCACGCGATTTCGTTTAATGCTTGAATGACATAAAATTAGTAACAAACGTGTTAAAACGTACGAAAAAGCACCTGTGAACACATGCGACGCAGGTGAAAATACAAGTGCAAATGTGTGCGCAGACGTGGACGTGGGCACGCGGGCGCGCCTGCAGCGCACGTATGTTTGCAAGCGCAAACGTGCGCAGACGTGGACGTGAGCACGCGGGCGCGCCTGCAGCGCACGTGCGTTTGCGAGTGCAGGCATGTGCGCGGGCGCGTTCACAGACGCAGACATGTACACAGGTGCAGGCGCACCCACAACGCAGGTGTCGGTGTAGGTGTAGGTGCGGACGTTCAGCTTGATACACGTAAATAAATACAACTTAATTTTTATGGCAAACCCCCCTACCCCCCTTACCGGTAATTTCTCACTTAGTCAGATTTACTCCTGCCAAACCCCTAAAACAGGATCTGACCAAACTAAAACTACCGGTTGTCCACGACCAGTTCATGCATTCTACAGATTGTAAATGCAGTCGTGGATACTAATATCAGTGCCGTAATGCATATTTACAACATGATTATATATACATTTTTTTTATCTTTTATACAAAAATTTTATGTTATTGTAGCTTAAAATTTTTAAAGCGAAGCACTGAAGATGCTGAGATGGGTGAGTCAAATTTCCCCAAAAACACAAAGTTTTGGTCCTAAACTTGCCATTGTTTTTAATCAAAATTACACATGCAAGCCTCCACACCCCAGTGAGAATGCCCACACAACCCCGAATAGCCAAGTGGAGCAGGTATCAGGATCTCTAACAAACCGAAGCCCACAACACCTTGCTACGCCACACCCACACGGGTACTCAGCAGTGAATAACATTAAGAAATAAGCGAAAGCTTGACTTAGCTATGATTAAGTTTGGCCGGTAAATTTCGTGCCAGCCACCGCGGTTATACGAAAGGCCAAAAACAATGACCCTCGGCGTAAAGCGTGACCAGAATAATGTCAAAAAAATTGAAGGAAAACCAAGCCAAGACTGTAAAATATATTGGCACAAGAACTCCACCAATAAAATGCCTTCAAATAAAAGACTATTCAACCTCACTAAAGCTAGGAAACAAACTAGGATTAGATACCCTACTATGCCTAGCCCTAAACATAGATGGTTAAACACACAAAACCATTCGCCAGAGAACTACAAGCGAAAAGCTCGAAACTCAAAGGACTTGGCGGTGCTCCACATCATCCTAGAGGAGCCTGTCCTATAATCGATACCCCACGCTTTACCCCACCATTCTTTGCAACTCAGCCTATATACCGCCGTCGTCAGCTTACCCTGTGAAAGAAACAAAGTAGGCAAAAAAGTTTACAACTAACACGTCAGGTCAAGGTGTAGCAGATAGAATGGAAGAGATGGGCTACATTTTCTGCCACAGAAAAATACGAAAGGTGTAATGAAACACACACCCAAAGGAGGATTTAGAAGTAAGCTAAATAAGAGTCTTTATCTTAAATTTGCTCTGGAGCGCGCACACACCGCCCGTCACTCTCATCGTCCAAAAATAAACTTAACATATAAAAATACTAACAATATAGATGAGGCAAGTCGTAACAAGGTAAGCGCACCGGAAGGCGTGCTTGGAACAACAACCAGTAGCTTAAAACAAAGCATTCAACTTACAATTGAAAAATGTTAGTGAGATCCTAACCTTTTTGAGCCAAACAACTAGCCCAATCACATAAACAAATCCTCTCATTAACAAAATAAATCATTCGACAAAACTAGTATATGTGATAGAACCTAACCAAAACGGCGCAACAGAAAAAGTACCGCAAGGGAACCCTGAAAGAATAATGAAACACACAAGCAAAACAAAGCAAAGATAAACCCTTGTACCTCTTGCATCATGGTCCAGCCAGAATAAAACAGACAAAGAGAACTTCAGCCTGTACCCCCGAAACCAAGTGAGCTACTACAAGACAACTGTAAGAGTGCACCCATCTCTGTGGCAAAAGAGTGGGAAGATCTAGTAGTAGCGGTGAAAAGCCAAACGAACTTGGTGATAGCTGGTTGCTCAATAAATGAATTTTAGTTCAACTTTAGGTTACTTCCAGCAAACAATAGCACGCATTTTAACCTAAAAGGTATTCAATGGGGGTACAGCCCCATTGAAATAGGATACAACCTGACTTAGAGAGAAAGCAACATAACCTACGCCCAGTAGGCCCTAAAGCAGCCACCAGTAAACACAGCGTCACAGCACAAAGACAATAAATCCCCCCTGTGTCTGCCACCTCCTAAAAACCTACCGAGCCACACTATTATTATAGACAAACTAATGCTAGAACTAGTAACAAGAAGCCCTTCTCTTAAGCA
>NW_027101596.1:0-17218 GCF_035046505.1 Tiliqua scincoides
GGTAAGGGGGGTAGGGGGGTTTGCCATAAAAATTAAGTTGTATTTATTTACGTGTATCAAGCTGAACGTCCGCACCTACACCTACACCGACACCTGCGTTGTGGGTGCGCCTGCACCTGTGTACATGTCTGCGTCTGTGAACGCGCCCGCGCACATGCCTGCACTCGCAAACGCACGTGCGCTGCAGGCGCGCCCGCGTGCTCACGTCCACGTCTGCGCACGTTTGCGCTTGCAAACATACGTGCGCTGCAGGCGCGCCCGCGTGCCCACGTCCACGTCTGCGCACACATTTGCACTTGTATTTTCACCTGCGTCGCATGTGTTCACAGGTGCTTTTTCGTACGTTTTAACACGTTTGTTACTAATTTTATGTCATTCAAGCATTAAACGAAATCGCGTGCTCTATACGTGGGAACGTTTATCACGTGCACCGTAGGTCCAGATCGGACGGCAAATTGTAGGCGACCACTTTAGCAAGCGGCTCTGAGATCCACTCCCCCAAAAAAAATAAAAAAGGCCAGATGCATTGGGGGTCGGGATGCTATGATTTCTCGGCAAAGTGTACATTATGCACCAACCAGAAGCATCGTTAAAAGTGAGAAAGTGTTGGGAATCCTTTGACCGCCCCTGAGGTAGGAACCAGAGGCCTTGGAAAAAGTGAGAAATAGCCAACGTACTCCGTGTGTCCCACGGGGCTAGTAACGGGAGTACACGTCATTAAGGGATTGCTGGTTTCTCGGAGATGGCAGAATATAATAGATAACTGTCGAGCAAGAGAGCAGCAGGGGAGAAGGGTGATGGCATCCAATGGGCATGGTTGGGAGAGGGTAGTGTCCTCATGATATGCGTGAGGCGAAGAGGGCAAATGTCCAATTATACATAATATGTGCTAGATCATTCTAATCTAATCTTCTATGATCTGCATGTGTGAAAGAGGAAAATATTCGAGATGTGTTGTAAGTATGAAATCATTAATAATCTGTCTGTTGTGATATGCGTGTGGACAAGAGGTAAATGTCCGATTATACATAGTATGTCTTAGAACCTTAATTTGAAGTCTTTTGTGATATGCATGAGGTTGAAAATTAATTGTTCGATTATTCTTAGTTTGTGATTGATCATTGACTGATTAACCGGATATGATATGCATGAGGACAAGAGGTGAATGTCCGATTATACATAGTATGTGTAAGATCACCAGCAAAGCAATAAAAAGCCGCCAGGGGCGGCCAGATACGGGTGAATTGAGGTAGAGGACAAAAAAGCCGCCAGGGGCGGCCAGATACGGGTGAATTGAGGTAGAGGACAAAAAAGCCGCCAGGGGCGGCCAGATACGGGTGAATTGAGGTAGAGGACAAAAAAGCCGCCAGGGGCGGCCAGATACGGGTGAATTGAGGTAGAGGACAAAAAAGCCGCCAGGGGCGGCCAGATACGGGTGAATTGAGGTAGAGGACAAAAAAGCCGCCAGGGGCGGCCAGATACGGGTGAATTGAGGTAGAGGACAAAAAAGCCGCCAGGGGGTAGTTTAAAGTTAGAATGCTAGTTTTGGGGACTAGCGGTGGGGGTTTGAGTCCCCTCTCTCTGATGCCTTAGGGGGTCTTAGTTCCCATCTTTGGCTTACAAGACCAATGCTTTGTCTATTAAGCTACTAAGGCTTAGAGTGGGGCTATCATTTGAGTATTTTATCTTCTAGTTTGGCTGTAATTGGTATGAGGAGGAGGAAAATAGCAAAGTAGAGTATTGAGGCAATTTGTCCGATGATGATGAAGGGGTCCTCTACGGGCTGTCCTCCGATTCACGTGAGGATAATGATATTTGATATAAGGAGTCAAAAGACCCCTTGGGATAGGGGCCGGAAGGTGTTTCCTCGTTGCTTTGATGTATGGAGTATGGGTACGAAGATTAGGATTAGGATTGAAAATAATAAGGCAAGAACGCCTCCTAATTTATTTGGGATTGAGCGTAGGATAGCGTAGGCAAAGAGGAAGTATCACTCGGGTTTAATGTGTGGTGGCGTGACTAAGGGGTTTGCAGGGGTAAAGTTTTCTGGGTCTCCTAGTAAGTTTGGGGAGAAGAGGGCTAGTAGGAGGAGAACGAAGATTAATAATGTTAGGCCTAAAAGGTCTTTATAGGTGTAATAAGGGTGAAATGGGATTTTGTCTGTGTTGGAGTTTAGGCCTGTGGGGTTATTTGATCCTGTTTCGTGGAGGAAAAGGAGGTGAAGTATAGAGGTTCCCATGATAATAAATGGCAGAATAAAATGGAATGAAAAGAATCGGGTGAGTGTTGCGTTGTCTACTGAGAACCCTCCCCAGATTCATTCTACCAAGGTTGTTCCGATATAGGGAATTGCTGAAAGAAGGTTAGTAATGACGGTGGCCCCTCAAAAAGATATCTGGCCCCATGGAAGTACGTAGCCCACAAAGGCTGTTGCCATTACAAGGAGAAGAAGAACGACCCCAATGTTTCAGGTTTCTTTGTATATGTAAGAGCCGTAGTATAAGCCCCGTCCGATATGGAGGTAAATGCAAATAAAGAATATGGAGGCCCCATTGGCGTGCAGGTTTCGGATTAGCCACCCGTATTGTACGTCTCGACAAATGTGTGCGATTGATGAAAATGCTGAAGAGATGTCTGCTGTGTAGTGTATAGCAAGGAATAGGCCAGTTAGGACTTGTGCGATTAGACAAAATCCAAGTAGTGAGCCAAAATTTCATCATGCTGAGATATTTGATGGGGTGGGGAGGTCAATGAATGTGTTGTTTACAATCTTTAGGATTGGGTGAGTTTTTCGTAGGTTGTGGGTCATTAGTTTTTGTAGTTGAATACAACAGTGGTTTTTCGTGCCGCAGGTCTTGGTTAAAGTCCAGGCAAAAATTATGGTTTATTTTATTTTTTTATTATCTTTTTGTTTATTGGGGGGGTTGGTGGCTGTTGCCTCAAACCCATCCCCGCTTTATGGTGCGGTTGGGTTGGTGGTTGCTGCTGCCGTTGGGTGTGGTGTGTTGGTTTGATTGGGTAGTTCTTTTGTTTCTTTGGTCTTATTTTTGATTTATTTAGGGGGAATGTTGGTGGTATTTGCTTATTCTGTAGCGTTGGCGGCTGAGCCCTACCCTGAGACATGGGGGAGCTGGTCTGTTGGGTTGTATGTTGGGGGGTATTTTGTTTTGGTGACGGTGTTGTTTGTGGTATTTGGTGGGGGGTGGGTGGTGGAGGGGTTTGGAGTTGTTGGGGTTGATTGTGTAGGGTTACATTTTGTTCGTGCGGACTTTAGTGGGGTGTCTTTGTTATATTCATGGGGGGGTGGCTGTTTATTAATTTCCGGGTGAGGCTTATTGCTGGCTTTATTTGTTGCGTTAGAGCTGTCACGTGGGTTGGCGCGGGGGGCTTTGCGGGTAATTAGATTAAAATAAAAATGAGCACCGAGGTCATAAATAGGACAAATATGATTAAGTAGGCTTTAATAAGACCTTTGTTGGCAGTAGAAATGCTGTTGACCATGGGGGTGTTGGTTATTGTTAGTATTTTTGGACCAATTTTTTCATACCATAGTTGGTCGTTTAGGTGTGAGGCAAGGTTTTGTCCTTGTATGAGTGAAATGTTTGGGTGGGTTCGGTGAATGATTATGTTGAAGAATCCTAGTTGGTTTGAGAAGTTGTTTAACTTATTATGTTTTGGAGTCAAGAGTGTTGTTGTTTGGGTGGCTAGTTCTAAAGCATATAAAAGGCCTAAGATTGTTACGAGTAATGCGGACAGTTTTATGTTTGTTGATATGGTTAATGCTGTTGTTTTGATTGGAAGAACAGAGGAGATAAGGAGTAAGCCAGTTAAAATGCTTCCTGTTGCGAGGCGAACAAGGGGGTTGGTTAGGGTTTTATTGTTTTCGGAAATGATGACAAGAGTGTTCCCTCGGGAGGTGTTTATTTGTACGTAGAAGATTAGTCGTAGGCTGTAGGCGGCCGTTAGGGCCGTTGCTGTGAGAGTTAGTATTAGGGCTCAGGCGTTAAGGTAGGAGGTATTTATTGTTTCGATGATGGTGTCTTTTGAGAAAAAGCCGGATAGAAAGGGGGTTCCTATTAGGGCAAGGCTGCCGATGGTTAGGCAGGAGGTGGTAACGGGTATTGCTTTGTTAATGCCTCCTATCTTTCGGATGTCCTGTTCGTCTGATAAATTATGAATGATCGACCCAGAACAGAGGAATAACATGGCTTTAAAGAATGCGTGGGTTGAAATATGAAAGAAGGCTAGTTGTGGTTGGTTTAATCCTACGGTGACCATTATCAACCCAAGCTGGCTTGAGGTTGAGAAGGCGATGATTTTTTTAATATCGTTTTGTGTGAGGGCACAAATTGCTGTGAATAAGGTTGTTATTGCACCTAGACAAAGGCAGGTGGATAGGGCTGTTGTGTTTGTTTCTAATAGGGGGTGGAGGCGAATTAGTAGGAATACACCTGCCACAACCATTGTGCTGGAGTGGAGTAAGGCAGAGACGGGAGTAGGACCTTCTATGGCTGCTGGTAATCATGGGTGAAGGCCAAATTGGGCAGACTTTCCTGCGGCAGCTAAGATTAAACCCAAGAGGGGGACAAGGGTGACTGAGTTTGGGTTAGTAAATAGTTGATGAAATTCTCAGGTGGTTGTGTTTATAGCAAGTCAGGCTATTGTTAGGATAAGGCCAATATCCCCAACTCGGTTATAAATGACTGCCTGTAGGGCGGATGAGTTTGCGTCGGAACGTGAGAATCATCACCCGATTAATAGAAAGGATATAATTCCAACCCCCTCCCACCCAATAAAAAGCTGGAAGATATTATTTGCGGTAACAAGAATTAATATAGCTAGTAAGAATAGGAGAAGATACTTAAAAAATCGGTTGATAAAGGGGTCTGAGGTCATATATCATGCGGCAAACTCCAAGATGGATCATGTGACAAAGAGTGCGATGGGTAAAAATGTAATTGCGTAGGTGTCTAGCATGAAGCTAATGTTGATGCTAAAATTAGAGATGTTGATTCAGTGGATGTTTGTAGTTGTGAATTCTAGTCCATAGTTAATGAAGATAAACAGGGGGATTATGCTGGTAAAAAATGCTGTTTGCACAGCTACCTTTACATGGGAGAGGTGTCATTGGTTTTGTAGAGGGTATAGGGTTATTGTGATGGGAATTATTAGGAATAGAAAGGTAGCGGCTATGGTGGTGTGGGGGATGTTGTGCATGTACTTTTACTTGGAATTGCACCAAGAATTTTGGCTCCTAAGACCAATGGATTAAACTCTGATCCTTTAAAAGTGAGGAGTCTGGGGGGTTAATCCCAGGACGCAGAGTTAGCAGTTCTTTGTATACAATACCCCTCGGTCATTAAGAAGGTTTGAACTTCTATTTTTAGATCCACATTCTAATGTTTTTGTTAAACTATGACAACAAGGAAGGGGGCCTATGATTAGTTCGGGTTTTATTATAAGTATAAGTATCGGGAGGATGTGTAGGACCAGTAGCAGGTGTTCTCGGGTGTATGTCGGGTTTGTTTGGATAGCGTGTTGTGGGAGCTTTCCTCGTTGGGTTGTTAAAAATATATGAAGTGAGTAGGTGGCTGTTAAGAGAGTGCCTACTCCTGTTATGAGGATTGTTAGGGGGGACCAGTTGAATAATGATGTTATGATTAGAAGTTCGCCTGTGAGATTAATTGTGGGGGGGAGGGCCATATTTATTAAGTTAGCTATAAGCCACCAGGATATTGTTAGAGGAAGAATAAGTTGCAGGCCGCGGGCTAGAAGGAGTGTTCGGCTATGGGTGCGTTCATAGTTTGTGTTTGCTAGACAAAATAGTATTGATGAGGTAAGGCCGTGGGCAATTATCAGTAAAATTGCTCCTGTTAGGCTTCATGGGGTTTGAATCAAAGCGGCTGCAATTACGAGGCCTATGTGGCTTACTGATGAGTAAGCGATTAAAGATTTTAAGTCAGTTTGTCGTAGGCAGATTGAGCTGGTTATGATGATGCCTCAAATGGCTAGAATAATAAAGGGGTAGTATAGTTTTGTTGAGAGTGGGTTTAGTAGGGGGGTGATTCGAATGATACCGTAGCCTCCGAGTTTCAGTAAAATTGCAGCCAGAACCATTGAGCCAGCGATAGGGGCTTCCACATGGGCTTTTGGGAGTCAGAGGTGGAGGCCATATAAAGGCATTTTCACTAGGAAGGCGATTAAGCAGGCAAGTCATAGTATGTTATTTGTTCATGAGTGGGGGGTTTCTGGTTGAATTAGGTTTATTATTACTATTGAAATGTTGGAGTATTTAGTGTTTAAAAATAGAATAGCAACTAATAGGGGGAGAGATCCAGCAAGTGTGTAAAATAGAAAGTATGTCCCTGCGGAAAGTCGCTCGGCTTGGTTTCCCCATCGTGTAATAACAATGAGGGTGGGAATTAATGTTGTTTCGAATATAATGTAAAATAGGGTGAATTCGGTTGCGGAGAATGTTAATAATAGGGCAACTTGTAGGGTTGTAATGACTACTAAAAAGTTTCGTTTTCGAGCAAGAGGTTCGTGTTGGAGGTGGTTTTGGCTAGCTAGGGCTATTAGTGGGAGAAGTCAGCAGGAAAGGATTATTAATGGGGCGGAAATTGAGTCAATGTTTAGGTAGGAAGAGGAGAATATTATGCTAGGGTTTAGAGGATACTTAAATCAGACTAGACTTATTAGTGCAAGTAGTATTGAGTAGGAGGTGTATATTGTGAAAAGGATGTTTTGTTTTGATAGAAGGGCTGTTGGAATTAATATAAGGGTAGGTAAAAGAATTTTTAGCATTGTAAGAGGTTTAGGTTTTTAAGATGGTCCGAGCCATGTGTTCGAGAGGTTGCCACTAATAAGGCGAGGCCAGTTCCTGCTTCACAGGCAGAAAAAGCAAGGAGGAGAATGGGAGAAATGTTTGTGGAGGGGAGTTGTAGTGTAGATGAGAATGCTGTAAGTGCTATAAAGAGGGCTAATATTATGGCTTCGATACAGAGTAGTGCGGAAACTAAGTGTGTTCGGTGTAGGGCCAACCCTAAAATTCCGAGTACGAAGGCAGAGGAAAAGGTAAAATATGTTGTCATATGGCAGTCCAGGGTTAAAACCTGGGGCTACTAAGTCGAAATTAGTTGTTTTATTTATACTAACTGCCTACTCTGCCCACTCTAGCCCCCCTGCTAATCATTCGTAAATTAAGCCTAGTGTTAGAAGAATAATGATTGCGGATATTCAGATTAAAGTGGTTGTTGGTTGTATAAGGTTTATGGCTCATGGGATCGGAAGGAGTAGCGCAATTTCTAGGTCGAATAGAAGAAATAGGATTGCAACTAGGAAGAATCGAAGCGAGAATGGTAGACGGGCGGTTCCTAATGGGTCGAAGCCGCATTCATATGGGGAGAGTTTTTCTGTGTCTGGTGATATTTGTGGTAATCAAAAGCTAATAGTAATTAAGATAACTATAAGGGTTGTTGTAATTAAGAATATGGTTGTTATATTCATTACTCTTTCTTAAGGTTTTATTAAGGCTTAGTGATTGGAAATCACTTGTACTGGTTGATACTAAAAGAGCAAGAGCCTCATCAGTAAATTGAGATGTAAAGGAACAGTCATACAACGTCTACGAAATGTCAGTATCATGCGGCGGCTTCAAATCCGAAGTGGTGGTTTGTTGTGAAGTGATATATGATCTGTCGTAGTAAGCAAACAATTAAAAAAGTTGATCCAATAATTACGTGGAGGCCATGGAAGCCTGTTGCCACAAAGAATGTTGACCCGTAAACGCTATCTGAAATAGCGAAAGGGGCTTCATAGTATTCTATGGCTTGGAGGGCGGTGAAGTAAAGGCCCAAGGCAATGGTTAGTGTAAGGGCTTGAATTGCTTCTTTTCGATTATTTTCTATAATAGAATGGTGGGCTCATGTTACGGTAACACCAGAGGCTAGGAGTACAGCTGTGTTTAGAAGGGGTACTTCAAATGGGTTTAATGGGTGAATTCCGCTAGGGGGTCAACAGCCCCCAAGCTCCGGGGTTGGGGCCAGGCTTGAGTGGTAGAAAGCTCAGAAAAAGCCGATAAAAAAGAAGACCTCTGATGTAATAAAAAGGATTATCCCGTATCGGAGGCCTTTTTGTACAGGGACCGTGTGGTGGCCTTGAAAGGTTCCCTCACGGGTGATATCTCGCCACCATTGTAGTATTGTTAGAAGGAGGATAATTAGGCCGATATTCATTAATAGTATATTGTTGAAGTGAAATCAGACGGCGAGTCCGGATGTTATAAGTAAGGCAGCGATTGCGCCTGTTAGGGGCCAGGGGCTTTGGTCTACTATATGATAGGCATGTGCTTGGTGGATCATTAAGTATTTTCTTGTAGGTATAGGCTTAATAGTAAAGTGAAGACGTAGGCTTGAATAATTGCTACTGCGACCTCTAGAATAGTTAAAAGTAAGAGGACAATAAAGGTTAGTGTTGCGGTTGCAGTTATTATGGGTAGTATTACAAATACGGCGGTAGAAATAAGTTGGATTAGCAGGTGACCTGCTGTTAAGTTGGCTGTTAGTCGAACGCCTAGTGCAAGAGGGCGAATGAGTAGGCTAATTGTTTCGATAATAATGAGAACAGGTACGAGAGGGGTTGGGGTGCCTTCTGGTAGAAGGTGGCCTAATGAAAGGGTTGGTTGATTGCGTAAGCCAATTAATACAGTTGCTAGTCATAAGGGTACTGCTAAACCCATATTTATTGATAGCTGGGTAGTTGGGGTGAATGTATAAGGGAAAAGTCCTAGCAAATTGAATAGGAGAAGGAATAATATAAGTGAGGTTAAGAGTGCGGCTCATTTGTGGCCTGGTTTGTTTAGGGGTAATATAAGTTGTTTTACAAATATAAAGATTGCTCATGTTTGTACCGTTTCTAGCCGATTTAAGATAAGTCGGCTTGTTTTTGTAAAAATTAGGGTTGGTGGCAGGATTATTGCTAGGGTGATAAGGGGGATTCCAAGGAGTTGTGGGCTTAAAAATTGGTCGAAGAAGCTTAAATTCATGGTCAGTTTCAAGGTGAGGCTTTAGGTGTGGGGGTGTTTTGGATTGGGAGATTTTGAGAGGTTATTATTAAAGTTTTGGTTTGGAGAATTGTTAATAAGATTGTTCATGAAAGTAGGAGGATTATTAATCAGGGGGCAGGGTTTAATTGAGGCATATCACTAAGGGGGCAGGTGTTGTCTCCTTCTTTAGCTTAAAAGGCTAACGCTGATAAAAGCTTCTTAGTGATGCAGTGAGTATTGTTGTGGTTCAGTCTTCAAAGTGTTTTAGTGGAATTGCTTCTACTACAATGGGCATGAAGCTGTGGTTAGATCCGCAGATTTCTGAGCATTGTCCATAGAACAAGCCTGGGTGAGAAGTGATAAAGGTTGTTTGATTTAGTCGTCCGGGAATGGCATCTGTTTTAATGCCGAGGGCGGGTACGGCCCATGAGTGCAGGACATCTTCTGCGGAGATTAGTATGCGAATTGGGGATTCTATTGGAACTACTATTCGGTGATCTACTTCTAATAGACGGAGGTGTCCTTGAGGGAGGTCTTGTGAGGGAATTATGTAAGAGTCAAATGCGAGATCTTGATAGTCTGTGTACTCATAGCTCCAATATCATTGGTGGCCGAGAGCTTTAACAGTTAGGTGTGGGTTGTTGATTTCATCTATGAGGTAGAGAATGCGAAGGGAAGGGAGGGCAATTAAGATTAAAATGATTGCAGGAAGAATTGTTCAGATTATTTCTACTTCTTGGGCGTCTATGGTATTTGTGTGTGTTAGCTTTGTTGTTATTATTAAAGAAATAATGTATAATACTAAAGCACTAATTAAGAAGACAATTATAATGGCGTGGTCATGAAAATGTAAGAGCTCTTCTATAATGGGAGATGCTGCGTCTTGAAATCCGAGTTGAGCGGGGTGTGCCATCATGAGGCCCATAGGGGCTAACCTATAACTTAGCTCTGACAGGGCTACATAATAAATTTACTAGGGTCTCATGAGAAAGAAGCATCTTGGCTATGTGATTGGCTTGAAACCAGTAGAAGGCGGTTCGATTCCTCCCTTTCTTGAGTTTGTTTGTACATATGTTGGTTCTTCGTAAGTGTGATAAGGGGGTGGGCAGCCGTGAAGTCATTCTAGGTTTGTGTTTGTTAGTTCTAGGGCGAAAACTTCTCGTTTAGCTGCGAATGCTTCTCAAATGATAAACATTATTATGATTACGGCTACTAGAGAAATTAGTGAGCCAATTGATGATAAAGTATTTCAGATGGTATATGCGTCAGGATAGTCGGAGTAACGGCGGGGCATTCCTGATAGCCCAAGGAAGTGTTGAGGGAAGAAGGTCAGATTAACCCCGGCAAATATGACACCAAATTGGACTTTTGTTCAAGTTTGATGAAGTGTATAGCCTGAAAATAGGGGAAATCAATGTACAAAGCCTCCTATGATTGCAAATACGGCACCTATGGATAATACATAGTGGAAATGAGCTACGACGTAATATGTGTCATGAAGAACAATGTCTAAGGATGAGTTGGCAAGTACAATGCCTGTTAGGCCTCCCACAGTAAATAGGAAAATGAAGCCCAGGGCCCAGAGTATGGCAGCATCTCATTTGATTATGCCCCCATGTAAAGTTGCGAGCCAGCTAAATACCTTTACACCTGTTGGAATTGCGATGATTATTGTGGCGGAAGTGAAATATGCTCGGGTATCGACATCCATTCCAACGGTAAATATGTGGTGGGCTCATACGATAAAGCCTAAGAAGCCGATAGATATTATGGCTCATACTATACCCATGTAGCCGAAAGGTTCTTTTTTTCCAGCATAATAGGTTACAATGTGTGAGATTATTCCAAAGCCAGGAAGAATCAAAATGTAGACTTCTGGGTGACCAAAGAACCAAAACAGATGTTGGTATAAAATTGGGTCCCCCCCACCTGCAGGATCGAAGAAAGATGTGTTTAAATTTCGGTCTGTTAGTAGTATTGTGATACCGGCGGCAAGGACGGGTAGTGATAGTAAAAGTAGAACTGCCGTGATTATTACTGATCATACGAATAGAGGGGTTTGGTATTGGGTTATGGAGGGTGGTTTTATGTTGATGCAGGTAGTAATAAAGTTAATGGCCCCAAGAATTGAGGAGACTCCCGCGAGGTGGAGGGAGAAGATGGTTAGATCTACAGAGGCCCCGGCATGGGCTAAGTTCCCGGCTAAGGGAGGGTAGACGGTTCACCCGGTGCCGGCCCCGGCTTCCACCCCCGAGGATGCAAGTAGCAGTAATAGAGAAGGAGGGAGAAGTCAAAAACTCATGTTGTTTATTCGTGGGAAGGCCATATCTGGCGCCCCAATTATTAGGGGGACTAGTCAATTTCCGAACCCGCCGATTATTACAGGCATTACTATAAAGAAAATTATGACAAAAGCATGGGCTGTTACAATGACGTTATAGATCTGATCATCGCCTAGCAGGGCGCCAGGTTGACTTAGTTCAGCCCGAATTAACAGGCTAAGTGCTGTACCAACTATTCCTGCTCAAGCTCCGAAGATTAAGTATAAGGTGCCGATATCTTTGTGGTTGGTTGAGAAGAATCAACGATTAATGGTCACAGGTAAGATGGCCGATAGTAGGTGGCAGGTTGTAGCCCTGTATAGGTGGGTGCCAGTCCCACTCTTATCACAATAGCTTCGTGGTGATTCACGCTAGAGTGCAAATCTAGAGAAGCACACCAAAGGTGTGCCGGAGCTTCTTTTTTTAGAAGAAGCTCAGATTGAAGCCCGCTGGATGGGGCGTTTAGCTGTTAACTAGAAATTTACGGGATCGAGGCCCGTCTGTCTGGGAGGTTTTAGCTTAATTAAAGTGCCTGAGTTGCAATCAGGAGATGTAAGTTAAAGTTTTACATGCCTTCAGGGGCTAGGAGGGTTGAACTCTTATTTAGGGCTTTGAAGGCCCTTGGTTTTGTTAACCTAAGCCTCTTAAAGTATCATTGGGGTTAGGGGTAAGAGGAGTAAGGATGGTAGTAAGAGGGTTGAGATTGTGGTTGTACTTAGTTTAGGTTGGAATCGTCATTTGTGTGTTGTTTGTGTGGTGGTTGGGAACACTGTGAGGGTTGTGATGTAAGATAGTCGTAAGTAAAAGAATAGGCTTAATAGAGCGGAGAGGGCAAGTAGGGCTGCGGTCATTGATAGGTTGTGGGTTGTTAATTCTTGTAAAATTAACCATTTTGGGATAAAGCCTGTTAGCGGGGGGAGCCCTCCTAGAGATATTAGTAGTAAAAATATAAGTGCTATGGTTGAGGGGGAAATTGTTCAAGAGGTGGTTAAATCTTTAATGTTTTTTGCTGTGATGAAGATAAGGATTATAAAGGCAGTAGTTGTTATTATGAGGTATAAAAATAGGTTGAGGAGTATTAAGTTTGAGCTTAGTGTGAGAATTGTAGCTATTC
The DNA here is from genome assembly GCF_035046505.1 of Tiliqua scincoides. Classification (NCBI taxonomy): domain Eukaryota; kingdom Metazoa; phylum Chordata; class Lepidosauria; order Squamata; family Scincidae; genus Tiliqua; species Tiliqua scincoides. Next base: position 12,479 of record NW_027101596.1, read on the forward strand.
AACCTAGGTGGGCAATTGATGAGAATGCTATGATTTTTCGTGTCTGTGTTTGGTTTATGCCTCCCCACCCTCCGGTCAAGGTTGACAGTAGCCCTATAATTAGAAGTGTATTTGGGTGGATAGCGGGGGCGGCTATATAAAGTAGGGCGAGGGGGGCGAGTTTTTGTCAAGTTGTAATGATTAGTGCTGTTTTTAGTGTTGTGCCTTGTAGGACTTCTGGTAGTCAGAAATGCAGGGGGGCTAGGCCTAGTTTTATGGCTAGAGCTATTGTTATTATGATGCAGGCAGGTTGGTTTGTGAGTTGTGAAATGTCTCAGGTGCTGGTGGATCAGGCATTGATTGTGCTGGCGAATAGGAGTGTGGCTGAGGCAGCAGCTTGGGTAAGGAAATATTTTGTAGCGGCTTCAGTTGCACGGGGATGGTGTTGTTTGGCGATAAGGGGAATAATGGCTAGGGTATTTAGTTCTAATCCGATTCAGGCAAGGAGTCAGTGTGTGCTTGATAGGGTAATGATGGAGCCGGTTGCTACGCTTGAGAGAATCAGTGAAGATATGATTGGGTTCATTAGTATAGGAAGGATTTTAACCAACATTTTCGGGGTATGGGCCCGAAAGCTTAATTAGCTGACTTTACTAGAAAATAGTATAATGAAGTACATAAGATTTTGAGTCTTTTGGTGCGGGTTCGTGTCCTGTTTTTCTAGTGCTTCGAGAAGAAGGAAATAAGGGGATTTTAACCCCTGTGTTTTACTCTATCAAAGTAATCCTTGGGGATTCGGGCATATTTCCTGGTTTATTGTGGGGGGAGTCCTGATAATATTGTTGGGAAAGAGGCATGCCACATTAATAGAGCGAGGGTTAGGGGTAAGAAATTTTTTCATAAGAGGTGTATAAGTTGGTCGTAACGAAAACGAGGGTATGAGGCGCGAGTTCATAAGAATATGATTGTCAGGATAGTTGTTTTTAATATTAGGTTTATTGTGAACACGTCTGGGGGTAGGGAGGTTCCTGGGTTTAGGAAAAGGATGCAGGTTAGGGTATTTATTAGTATGATGTTTGCATATTCAGCTAGGAAAAATAGGGCGAATGGGCCAGCGGCATACTCTACATTAAAGCCAGAGACAAGCTCTGATTCTCCTTCTGTTAAATCAAAGGGGGCCCGGTTTGTTTCTGCTAGTGTTGAGATAAACCATATTATGGCAAGAGGTCATGATGAAATTAGTAGTCATTGGTGTTCTTGTGTAATTGAGAGTATTTGTAGAGTGAAGCCCCCTGTAAGGATAATAATGGTTAGTAAAATAATTCCCAGGGTGACCTCGTATGAGATTGTTTGTGCTACCGCACGTAGGGCGCCAATTAATGGGTATTTTGAGTTGGATGCCCACCCTGATCATAGAATAGAATATACTGCTATGCTTGAGAGGGCTAGTATGAAGAGAAGGCCTAGGTTTATGTCTGCTAAGGTGGCCGGTATTGGGAGGGGGGTTCAAATTATAAGGGCTAGAAATAGGGCTAAGGTCGGGGTTATGATGAAGAGGGCAGGAGAGGAAGAGGAGGGGCGTAAGGGTTCTTTAATAAACAGTTTAATGCCGTCTGCAAATGGTTGTAATAGCCCATAAGGGCCAATGATGTTAGGGCCTTTTCGTAGTTGTATATAACCGAGCACTTTTCGTTCCAGTAGTGTAAGGAAGGCAACAGCTAGTAAGATGGGAATAATATATAATAGGGGATTAATGATATATAAGAGTAATGCATTCATGTATTAGGGAGATGATTTGAACATCTAGTAGAAAGATCTTAGGTCTTTTGCATTCACCTGGCTCTGCCACCCTAATAATTACCCCTTGTCTGGGGGTGTTCTAGGTGCTTTGTTTAGCTTGAGTTTTGTTCAGCTAGTTTTAAGGACGTGTTTATAATATTGGTCCTCTCTTCTTTGTCCTTTCGTACTGAAGAAGTAAGCGTCATAGATAGAAACCGACCTGGATTGCTCCGGTCTGAACTCAGATCACGTAGGACTGTTAATCGTTGAACAAACGAACCTTTAATAGCGGCTACACCATTTGGGTGTCCTGATCCAACATCGAGGTCGTAAACCTTCTTGTCGATAGGGACTCTTGAAGAAGATAGCGCTGTTATCCCTGGGGTAACTTGGTTCGTTGGTCAGTATGACTGGGTCGGCTTTGTACTTTGGCTTGTTAGCCTTGGTGAGAAGTGGTGGTTCTGTGCTCGGAAGTTTTGTTTTGTTCCGAAGTCGCCCCAACTTAAAACTATGGGCTAGGGGCATTAGTGGTGCTTATTAGCGGTCGTTTTAAGCTCCACAGGGTCTTCTCGTCTTATGTGTTTATCCCAGCTTTTGTACTGGGAGATCAGTTTCACTGATTAGCTATAAGAGACAGGTTTGTCCTCATTTAGCCGTTCATACTAGTCTTTATTTAGAAGACAAGTGATTACGCTACCTTTGCACGGTTAGGATACCGCGGCCGTTTAAAAGTTTCACTGGGCAGGCAGGACCTTTAATACTTGTTTAGCTAAAGGCTATGTTTTTGGTAAACAGTTGGGACAAGGTTTTGCTGAATTCCTTTTACAGCTTTTAATCTATCTTTTTAGCACACCGGTGTCGGGTTGACAGTTTTTGTAACAGTTTTGGCTGTTTAATTGTTGTTCCTGTTTTGGTCTGTTAATGTCCAGTAGGTTTTCTATTTCTGGGTCAAGGGGGTGCTTAAGAGAAGGGCTTCTTGTTACTAGTTCTAGCATTAGTTTGTCTATAATAATAGTGTGGCTCGGTAGGTTTTTAGGAGGTGGCAGACACAGGGGGGATTTATTGTCTTTGTGCTGTGACGCTGTGTTTACTGGTGGCTGCTTTAGGGCCTACTGGGCGTAGGTTATGTTGCTTTCTCTCTAAGTCAGGTTGTATCCTATTTCAATGGGGCTGTACCCCCATTGAATACCTTTTAGGTTAAAATGCGTGCTATTGTTTGCTGGAAGTAACCTAAAGTTGAACTAAAATTCATTTATTGAGCAACCAGCTATCACCAAGTTCGTTTGGCTTTTCACCGCTACTACTAGATCTTCCCACTCTTTTGCCACAGAGATGGGTGCACTCTTACAGTTGTCTTGTAGTAGCTCACTTGGTTTCGGGGGTACAGGCTGAAGTTCTCTTTGTCTGTTTTATTCTGGCTGGACCATGATGCAAGAGGTACAAGGGTTTATCTTTGCTTTGTTTTGCTTGTGTGTTTCATTATTCTTTCAGGGTTCCCTTGCGGTACTTTTTCTGTTGCGCCGTTTTGGTTAGGTTCTATCACATATACTAGTTTTGTCGAATGATTTATTTTGTTAATGAGAGGATTTGTTTATGTGATTGGGCTAGTTGTTTGGCTCAAAAAGGTTAGGATCTCACTAACATTTTTCAATTGTAAGTTGAATGCTTTGTTTTAAGCTACTGGTTGTTGTTCCAAGCACGCCTTCCGGTGCGCTTACCTTGTTACGACTTGCCTCATCTATATTGTTAGTATTTTTATATGTTAAGTTTATTTTTGGACGATGAGAGTGACGGGCGGTGTGTGCGCGCTCCAGAGCAAATTTAAGATAAAGACTCTTATTTAGCTTACTTCTAAATCCTCCTTTGGGTGTGTGTTTCATTACACCTTTCGTATTTTTCTGTGGCAGAAAATGTAGCCCATCTCTTCCATTCTATCTGCTACACCTTGACCTGACGTGTTAGTTGTAAACTTTTTTGCCTACTTTGTTTCTTTCACAGGGTAAGCTGACGACGGCGGTATATAGGCTGAGTTGCAAAGAATGGTGGGGTAAAGCGTGGGGTATCGATTATAGGACAGGCTCCTCTAGGATGATGTGGAGCACCGCCAAGTCCTTTGAGTTTCGAGCTTTTCGCTTGTAGTTCTCTGGCGAATGGTTTTGTGTGTTTAACCATCTATGTTTAGGGCTAGGCATAGTAGGGTATCTAATCCTAGTTTGTTTCCTAGCTTTAGTGAGGTTGAATAGTCTTTTATTTGAAGGCATTTTATTGGTGGAGTTCTTGTGCCAATATATTTTACAGTCTTGGCTTGGTTTTCCTTCAATTTTTTTGACATTATTCTGGTCACGCTTTACGCCGAGGGTCATTGTTTTTGGCCTTTCGTATAACCGCGGTGGCTGGCACGAAATTTACCGGCCAAACTTAATCATAGCTAAGTCAAGCTTTCGCTTATTTCTTAATGTTATTCACTGCTGAGTACCCGTGTGGGTGTGGCGTAGCAAGGTGTTGTGGGCTTCGGTTTGTTAGAGATCCTGATACCTGCTCCACTTGGCTATTCGGGGTTGTGTGGGCATTCTCACTGGGGTGTGGAGGCTTGCATGTGTAATTTTGATTAAAAACAATGGCAAGTTTAGGACCAAAACTTTGTGTTTTTGGGGAAATTTGACTCACCCATCTCAGCATCTTCAGTGCTTCGCTTTAAAAATTTTAAGCTACAATAACATAAAATTTTTGTATAAAAGATAAAAAAAATGTATATATAATCATGTTGTAAATATGCATTACGGCACTGATATTAGTATCCACGACTGCATTTACAATCTGTAGAATGCATGAACTGGTCGTGGACAACCGGTAGTTTTAGTTTGGTCAGATCCTGTTTTAGGGGTTTGGCAGGAGTAAATCTGACTAAGTGAGAAATTACCGGTAAGGGGGGTAGGGGGGTTTGCCATAAAAATTAAGTTGTATTTATTTACGTGTATCAAG
>NW_027101597.1:0-17214 GCF_035046505.1 Tiliqua scincoides
TAAAGTATCATTGGGGTTAGGGGTAAGAGGAGTAAGGATGGTAGTAAGAGGGTTGAGATTGTGGTTGTACTTAGTTTAGGTTGGAATCGTCATTTGTGTGTTGTTTGTGTGGTGGTTGGGAACACTGTGAGGGTTGTGATGTAAGATAGTCGTAAGTAAAAGAATAGGCTTAATAGAGCGGAGAGGGCAAGTAGGGCTGCGGTCATTGATAGGTTGTGGGTTGTTAATTCTTGTAAAATTAACCATTTTGGGATAAAGCCTGTTAGCGGGGGGAGCCCTCCTAGAGATATTAGTAGTAAAAATATAAGTGCTATGGTTGAGGGGGAAATTGTTCAAGAGGTGGTTAAATCTTTAATGTTTTTTGCTGTGATGAAGATAAGGATTATAAAGGCAGTAGTTGTTATTATGAGGTATAAAAATAGGTTGAGGAGTATTAAGTTTGAGCTTAGTGTGAGAATTGTAGCTATTCAACCTAGGTGGGCAATTGATGAGAATGCTATGATTTTTCGTGTCTGTGTTTGGTTTATGCCTCCCCACCCTCCGGTCAAGGTTGACAGTAGCCCTATAATTAGAAGTGTATTTGGGTGGATAGCGGGGGCGGCTATATAAAGTAGGGCGAGGGGGGCGAGTTTTTGTCAAGTTGTAATGATTAGTGCTGTTTTTAGTGTTGTGCCTTGTAGGACTTCTGGTAGTCAGAAATGCAGGGGGGCTAGGCCTAGTTTTATGGCTAGAGCTATTGTTATTATGATGCAGGCAGGTTGGTTTGTGAGTTGTGAAATGTCTCAGGTGCTGGTGGATCAGGCATTGATTGTGCTGGCGAATAGGAGTGTGGCTGAGGCAGCAGCTTGGGTAAGGAAATATTTTGTAGCGGCTTCAGTTGCACGGGGATGGTGTTGTTTGGCGATAAGGGGAATAATGGCTAGGGTATTTAGTTCTAATCCGATTCAGGCAAGGAGTCAGTGTGTGCTTGATAGGGTAATGATGGAGCCGGTTGCTACGCTTGAGAGAATCAGTGAAGATATGATTGGGTTCATTAGTATAGGAAGGATTTTAACCAACATTTTCGGGGTATGGGCCCGAAAGCTTAATTAGCTGACTTTACTAGAAAATAGTATAATGAAGTACATAAGATTTTGAGTCTTTTGGTGCAGGTTCGTGTCCTGTTTTTCTAGTGCTTCGAGAAGAAGGAAATAAGGGGATTTTAACCCCTGTGTTTTACTCTATCAAAGTAATCCTTGGGGATTCGGGCATATTTCCTGGTTTATTGTGGGGGGAGTCCTGATAATATTGTTGGGAAAGAGGCATGCCACATTAATAGAGCGAGGGTTAGGGGTAAGAAATTTTTTCATAAGAGGTGTATAAGTTGGTCGTAACGAAAACGAGGGTATGAGGCGCGAGTTCATAAGAATATGATTGTCAGGATAGTTGTTTTTAATATTAGGTTTATTGTGAACACGTCTGGGGGTAGGGAGGTTCCTGGGTTTAGGAAAAGGATGCAGGTTAGGGTATTTATTAGTATGATGTTTGCATATTCAGCTAGGAAAAATAGGGCGAATGGGCCAGCGGCATACTCTACATTAAAGCCAGAGACAAGCTCTGATTCTCCTTCTGTTAAATCAAAGGGGGCCCGGTTTGTTTCTGCTAGTGTTGAGATAAACCATATTATGGCAAGAGGTCATGATGAAATTAGTAGTCATTGGTGTTCTTGTGTAATTGAGAGTATTTGTAGAGTGAAGCCCCCTGTAAGGATAATAATGGTTAGTAAAATAATTCCCAGGGTGACCTCGTATGAGATTGTTTGTGCTACCGCACGTAGGGCGCCAATTAATGGGTATTTTGAGTTGGATGCCCACCCTGATCATAGAATAGAATATACTGCTATGCTTGAGAGGGCTAGTATGAAGAGAAGGCCTAGGTTTATGTCTGCTAAGGTGGCCGGTATTGGGAGGGGGGTTCAAATTATAAGGGCTAGAAATAGGGCTAAGGTCGGGGTTATGATGAAGAGGGCAGGAGAGGAAGAGGAGGGGCGTAAGGGTTCTTTAATAAACAGTTTAATGCCGTCTGCAAATGGTTGTAATAGCCCATAAGGGCCAATGATGTTAGGGCCTTTTCGTAGTTGTATATAACCGAGCACTTTTCGTTCCAGTAGTGTAAGGAAGGCAACAGCTAGTAAGATGGGAATAATATATAATAGGGGATTAATGATATATAAGAGTAATGCATTCATGTATTAGGGAGATGATTTGAACATCTAGTAGAAAGATCTTAGGTCTTTTGCATTCACCTGGCTCTGCCACCCTAATAATTACCCCTTGTCTGGGGGTGTTCTAGGTGCTTTGTTTAGCTTGAGTTTTGTTCAGCTAGTTTTAAGGACGTGTTTATAATATTGGTCCTCTTCTTTGTCCTTTCGTACTGAAGAAGTAAGCGTCATAGATAGAAACCGACCTGGATTGCTCCGGTCTGAACTCAGATCACGTAGGACTGTTAATCGTTGAACAAACGAACCTTTAATAGCGGCTACACCATTTGGGTGTCCTGATCCAACATCGAGGTCGTAAACCTTCTTGTCGATAGGGACTCTTGAAGAAGATAGCGCTGTTATCCCTGGGGTAACTTGGTTCGTTGGTCAGTATGACTGGGTCGGCTTTGTACTTTGGCTTGTTAGCCTTGGTGAGAAGTGGTGGTTCTGTGCTCGGAAGTTTTGTTTTGTTCCGAAGTCGCCCCAACTTAAAACTATGGGCTAGGGGCATTAGTGGTGCTTATTAGCGGTCGTTTTAAGCTCCACAGGGTCTTCTCGTCTTATGTGTTTATCCCAGCTTTTGTACTGGGAGATCAGTTTCACTGATTAGCTATAAGAGACAGGTTTGTCCTCATTTAGCCGTTCATACTAGTCTTTATTTAGAAGACAAGTGATTACGCTACCTTTGCACGGTTAGGATACCGCGGCCGTTTAAAAGTTTCACTGGGCAGGCAGGACCTTTAATACTTGTTTAGCTAAAGGCTATGTTTTTGGTAAACAGTTGGGACAAGGTTTTGCTGAATTCCTTTTACAGCTTTTAATCTATCTTTTTAGCACACCGGTGTCGGGTTGACAGTTTTTGTAACAGTTTTGGCTGTTTAATTGTTGTTCCTGTTTTGGTCTGTTAATGTCCAGTAGGTTTTCTATTTCTGGGTCAAGGGGGTGCTTAAGAGAAGGGCTTCTTGTTACTAGTTCTAGCATTAGTTTGTCTATAATAATAGTGTGGCTCGGTAGGTTTTTAGGAGGTGGCAGACACAGGGGGGATTTATTGTCTTTGTGCTGTGACGCTGTGTTTACTGGTGGCTGCTTTAGGGCCTACTGGGCGTAGGTTATGTTGCTTTCTCTCTAAGTCAGGTTGTATCCTATTTCAATGGGGCTGTACCCCCATTGAATACCTTTTAGGTTAAAATGCGTGCTATTGTTTGCTGGAAGTAACCTAAAGTTGAACTAAAATTCATTTATTGAGCAACCAGCTATCACCAAGTTCGTTTGGCTTTTCACCGCTACTACTAGATCTTCCCACTCTTTTGCCACAGAGATGGGTGCACTCTTACAGTTGTCTTGTAGTAGCTCACTTGGTTTCGGGGGTACAGGCTGAAGTTCTCTTTGTCTGTTTTATTCTGGCTGGACCATGATGCAAGAGGTACAAGGGTTTATCTTTGCTTTGTTTTGCTTGTGTGTTTCATTATTCTTTCAGGGTTCCCTTGCGGTACTTTTTCTGTTGCGCCGTTTTGGTTAGGTTCTATCACATATACTAGTTTTGTCGAATGATTTATTTTGTTAATGAGAGGATTTGTTTATGTGATTGGGCTAGTTGTTTGGCTCAAAAAGGTTAGGATCTCACTAACATTTTTCAATTGTAAGTTGAATGCTTTGTTTTAAGCTACTGGTTGTTGTTCCAAGCACGCCTTCCGGTGCGCTTACCTTGTTACGACTTGCCTCATCTATATTGTTAGTATTTTTATATGTTAAGTTTATTTTTGGACGATGAGAGTGACGGGCGGTGTGTGCGCGCTCCAGAGCAAATTTAAGATAAAGACTCTTATTTAGCTTACTTCTAAATCCTCCTTTGGGTGTGTGTTTCATTACACCTTTCGTATTTTTCTGTGGCAGAAAATGTAGCCCATCTCTTCCATTCTATCTGCTACACCTTGACCTGACGTGTTAGTTGTAAACTTTTTTGCCTACTTTGTTTCTTTCACAGGGTAAGCTGACGACGGCGGTATATAGGCTGAGTTGCAAAGAATGGTGGGGTAAAGCGTGGGGTATCGATTATAGGACAGGCTCCTCTAGGATGATGTGGAGCACCGCCAAGTCCTTTGAGTTTCGAGCTTTTCGCTTGTAGTTCTCTGGCGAATGGTTTTGTGTGTTTAACCATCTATGTTTAGGGCTAGGCATAGTAGGGTATCTAATCCTAGTTTGTTTCCTAGCTTTAGTGAGGTTGAATAGTCTTTTATTTGAAGGCATTTTATTGGTGGAGTTCTTGTGCCAATATATTTTACAGTCTTGGCTTGGTTTTCCTTCAATTTTTTTGACATTATTCTGGTCACGCTTTACGCCGAGGGTCATTGTTTTTGGCCTTTCGTATAACCGCGGTGGCTGGCACGAAATTTACCGGCCAAACTTAATCATAGCTAAGTCAAGCTTTCGCTTATTTCTTAATGTTATTCACTGCTGAGTACCCGTGTGGGTGTGGCGTAGCAAGGTGTTGTGGGCTTCGGTTTGTTAGAGATCCTGATACCTGCTCCACTTGGCTATTCGGGGTTGTGTGGGCATTCTCACTGGGGTGTGGAGGCTTGCATGTGTAATTTTGATTAAAAACAATGGCAAGTTTAGGACCAAAACTTTGTGTTTTTGGGGAAATTTGACTCACCCATCTCAGCATCTTCAGTGCTTCGCTTTAAAAATTTTAAGCTACAATAACATAAAATTTTTGTATAAAAGATAAAAAAAATGTATATATAATCATGTTGTAAATATGCATTACGGCACTGATATTAGTATCCACGACTGCATTTACAATCTGTAGAATGCATGAACTGGTCGTGGACAACCGGTAGTTTTAGTTTGGTCAGATCCTGTTTTAGGGGTTTGGCAGGAGTAAATCTGACTAAGTGAGAAATTACCGGTAAGGGGGGTAGGGGGGTTTGCCATAAAAATTAAGTTGTATTTATTTACGTGTATCAAGCTGAACGTCCGCACCTACACCTACACCGACACCTGCGTTGTGGGTGCGCCTGCACCTGTGTACATGTCTGCGTCTGTGAACGCGCCCGCGCACATGCCTGCACTCGCAAACGCACGTGCGCTGCAGGCGCGCCCGCGTGCTCACGTCCACGTCTGCGCACGTTTGCGCTTGCAAACATACGTGCGCTGCAGGCGCGCCCGCGTGCCCACGTCCACGTCTGCGCACACATTTGCACTTGTATTTTCACCTGCGTCGCATGTGTTCACAGGTGCTTTTTCGTACGTTTTAACACGTTTGTTACTAATTTTATGTCATTCAAGCATTAAACGAAATCGCGTGCTCTATACGTGGGAACGTTTATCACGTGCACCGTAGGTCCAGATCGGACGGCAAATTGTAGGCGACCACTTTAGCAAGCGGCTCTGAGATCCACTCCCCCAAAAAAAATAAAAAAGGCCAGATGCATTGGGGGTCGGGATGCTATGATTTCTCGGCAAAGTGTACATTATGCACCAACCAGAAGCATCGTTAAAAGTGAGAAAGTGTTGGGAATCCTTTGACCGCCCCTGAGGTAGGAACCAGAGGCCTTGGAAAAAGTGAGAAATAGCCAACGTACTCCGTGTGTCCCACGGGGCTAGTAACGGGAGTACACGTCATTAAGGGATTGCTGGTTTCTCGGAGATGGCAGAATATAATAGATAACTGTCGAGCAAGAGAGCAGCAGGGGAGAAGGGTGATGGCATCTAATGGGCATGGTTGGGAGAGGGTAGTGTCCTCATGATATGCGTGAGGCGAAGAGGGCAAATGTCCAATTATACATAATATGTGCTAGATCATTCTAATCTAATCTTCTATGATCTGCATGTGTGAAAGAGGAAAATATTCGAGATGTGTTGTAAGTATGAAATCATTAATAATCTGTCTGTTGTGATATGCGTGTGGACAAGAGGTAAATGTCCGATTATACATAGTATGTCTTAGAACCTTAATTTGAAGTCTTTTGTGATATGCATGAGGTTGAAAATTAATTGTTCGATTATTCTTAGTTTGTGATTGATCATTGACTGATTAACCGGATATGATATGCATGAGGACAAGAGGTGAATGTCCGATTATACATAGTATGTGTAAGATCACCAGCAAAGCAATAAAAAGCCGCCAGGGGCGGCCAGATACGGGTGAATTGAGGTAGAGGACAAAAAAGCCGCCAGGGGCGGCCAGATACGGGTGAATTGAGGTAGAGGACAAAAAAGCCGCCAGGGGCGGCCAGATACGGGTGAATTGAGGTAGAGGACAAAAAAGCCGCCAGGGGCGGCCAGATACGGGTGAATTGAGGTAGAGGACAAAAAAGCCGCCAGGGGCGGCCAGATACGGGTGAATTGAGGTAGAGGACAAAAAAGCCGCCAGGGGCGGCCAGATACGGGTGAATTGAGGTAGAGGACAAAAAAGCCGCCAGGGGCGGCCAGATACGGGTGAATTGAGGTAGAGGGCAAAAAAGCCGCCAGGGGGTAGTTTAAAGTTAGAATGCTAGTTTTGGGGACTAGCGGTGGGGGTTTGAGTCCCCTCTCTCTGATGCCTTAGGGGGTCTTAGTTCCCATCTTTGGCTTACAAGACCAATGCTTTGTCTATTAAGCTACTAAGGCTTAGAGTGGGGCTATCATTTGAGTATTTTATCTTCTAGTTTGGCTGTAATTGGTATGAGGAGGAGGAAAATAGCAAAGTAGAGTATTGAGGCAATTTGTCCGATGATGATGAAGGGGTCCTCTACGGGCTGTCCTCCGATTCACGTGAGGATAATGATATTTGATATAAGGAGTCAAAAGACCCCTTGGGATAGGGGCCGGAAGGTGTTTCCTCGTTGCTTTGATGTATGGAGTATGGGTACGAAGATTAGGATTAGGATTGAAAATAATAAGGCAAGAACGCCTCCTAATTTATTTGGGATTGAGCGTAGGATAGCGTAGGCAAAGAGGAAGTATCACTCGGGTTTAATGTGTGGTGGCGTGACTAAGGGGTTTGCAGGGGTAAAGTTTTCTGGGTCTCCTAGTAAGTTTGGGGAGAAGAGGGCTAGTAGGAGGAGAACGAAGATTAATAATGTTAGGCCTAAAAGGTCTTTATAGGTGTAATAAGGGTGAAATGGGATTTTGTCTGTGTTGGAGTTTAGGCCTGTGGGGTTATTTGATCCTGTTTCGTGGAGGAAAAGGAGGTGAAGTATAGAGGTTCCCATGATAATAAATGGCAGAATAAAATGGAATGAAAAGAATCGGGTGAGTGTTGCGTTGTCTACTGAGAACCCTCCCCAGATTCATTCTACCAAGGTTGTTCCGATATAGGGAATTGCTGAAAGAAGGTTAGTAATGACGGTGGCCCCTCAAAAAGATATCTGGCCCCATGGAAGTACGTAGCCCACAAAGGCTGTTGCCATTACAAGGAGAAGAAGAACGACCCCAATGTTTCAGGTTTCTTTGTATATGTAAGAGCCGTAGTATAAGCCCCGTCCGATATGGAGGTAAATGCAAATAAAGAATATGGAGGCCCCATTGGCGTGCAGGTTTCGGATTAGCCACCCGTATTGTACGTCTCGACAAATGTGTGCGATTGATGAAAATGCTGAAGAGATGTCTGCTGTGTAGTGTATAGCAAGGAATAGGCCAGTTAGGACTTGTGCGATTAGACAAAATCCAAGTAGTGAGCCAAAATTTCATCATGCTGAGATATTTGATGGGGTGGGGAGGTCAATGAATGTGTTGTTTACAATCTTTAGGATTGGGTGAGTTTTTCGTAGGTTGTGGGTCATTAGTTTTTGTAGTTGAATACAACAGTGGTTTTTCGTGCCGCAGGTCTTGGTTAAAGTCCAGGCAAAAATTATGGTTTATTTTATTTTTTTATTATCTTTTTGTTTATTGGGGGGGTTGGTGGCTGTTGCCTCAAACCCATCCCCGCTTTATGGTGCGGTTGGGTTGGTGGTTGCTGCTGCCGTTGGGTGTGGTGTGTTGGTTTGATTGGGTAGTTCTTTTGTTTCTTTGGTCTTATTTTTGATTTATTTAGGGGGAATGTTGGTGGTATTTGCTTATTCTGTAGCGTTGGCGGCTGAGCCCTACCCTGAGACATGGGGGAGCTGGTCTGTTGGGTTGTATGTTGGGGGGTATTTTGTTTTGGTGACGGTGTTGTTTGTGGTATTTGGTGGGGGGTGGGTGGTGGAGGGGTTTGGAGTTGTTGGGGTTGATTGTGTAGGGTTACATTTTGTTCGTGCGGACTTTAGTGGGGTGTCTTTGTTATATTCATGGGGGGGTGGCTGTTTATTAATTTCCGGGTGAGGCTTATTGCTGGCTTTATTTGTTGCGTTAGAGCTGTCACGTGGGTTGGCGCGGGGGGCTTTGCGGGTAATTAGATTAAAATAAAAATGAGCACCGAGGTCATAAATAGGACAAATATGATTAAGTAGGCTTTAATAAGACCTTTGTTGGCAGTAGAAATGCTGTTGACCATGGGGGTGTTGGTTATTGTTAGTATTTTTGGACCAATTTTTTCATACCATAGTTGGTCGTTTAGGTGTGAGGCAAGGTTTTGTCCTTGTATGAGTGAAATGTTTGGGTGGGTTCGGTGAATGATTATGTTGAAGAATCCTAGTTGGTTTGAGAAGTTGTTTAACTTATTATGTTTTGGAGTCAAGAGTGTTGTTGTTTGGGTGGCTAGTTCTAAAGCATATAAAAGGCCTAAGATTGTTACGAGTAATGCGGACAGTTTTATGTTTGTTGATATGGTTAATGCTGTTGTTTTGATTGGAAGAACAGAGGAGATAAGGAGTAAGCCAGTTAAAATGCTTCCTGTTGCGAGGCGAACAAGGGGGTTGGTTAGGGTTTTATTGTTTTCGGAAATGATGACAAGAGTGTTCCCTCGGGAGGTGTTTATTTGTACGTAGAAGATTAGTCGTAGGCTGTAGGCGGCCGTTAGGGCCGTTGCTGTGAGAGTTAGTATTAGGGCTCAGGCGTTAAGGTAGGAGGTATTTATTGTTTCGATGATGGTGTCTTTTGAGAAAAAGCCGGATAGAAAGGGGGTTCCTATTAGGGCAAGGCTGCCGATGGTTAGGCAGGAGGTGGTAACGGGTATTGCTTTGTTAATGCCTCCTATCTTTCGGATGTCCTGTTCGTCTGATAAATTATGAATGATCGACCCAGAACAGAGGAATAACATGGCTTTAAAGAATGCGTGGGTTGAAATATGAAAGAAGGCTAGTTGTGGTTGGTTTAATCCTACGGTGACCATTATCAACCCAAGCTGGCTTGAGGTTGAGAAGGCGATGATTTTTTTAATATCGTTTTGTGTGAGGGCACAAATTGCTGTGAATAAGGTTGTTATTGCACCTAGACAAAGGCAGGTGGATAGGGCTGTTGTGTTTGTTTCTAATAGGGGGTGGAGGCGAATTAGTAGGAATACACCTGCCACAACCATTGTGCTGGAGTGGAGTAAGGCAGAGACGGGAGTAGGACCTTCTATGGCTGCTGGTAATCATGGGTGAAGGCCAAATTGGGCAGACTTTCCTGCGGCAGCTAAGATTAAACCCAAGAGGGGGACAAGGGTGACTGAGTTTGGGTTAGTAAATAGTTGATGAAATTCTCAGGTGGTTGTGTTTATAGCAAGTCAGGCTATTGTTAGGATAAGGCCAATATCCCCAACTCGGTTATAAATGACTGCCTGTAGGGCGGATGAGTTTGCGTCGGAACGTGAGAATCATCACCCGATTAATAGAAAGGATATAATTCCAACCCCCTCCCACCCAATAAAAAGCTGGAAGATATTATTTGCGGTAACAAGAATTAATATAGCTAGTAAGAATAGGAGAAGATACTTAAAAAATCGGTTGATAAAGGGGTCTGAGGTCATATATCATGCGGCAAACTCCAAGATGGATCATGTGACAAAGAGTGCGATGGGTAAAAATGTAATTGCGTAGGTGTCTAGCATGAAGCTAATGTTGATGCTAAAATTAGAGATGTTGATTCAGTGGATGTTTGTAGTTGTGAATTCTAGTCCATAGTTAATGAAGATAAACAGGGGGATTATGCTGGTAAAAAATGCTGTTTGCACAGCTACCTTTACATGGGAGAGGTGTCATTGGTTTTGTAGAGGGTATAGGGTTATTGTGATGGGAATTATTAGGAATAGAAAGGTAGCGGCTATGGTGGTGTGGGGGATGTTGTGCATGTACTTTTACTTGGAATTGCACCAAGAATTTTGGCTCCTAAGACCAATGGATTAAACTCTGATCCTTTAAAAGTGAGGAGTCTGGGGGGTTAATCCCAGGACGCAGAGTTAGCAGTTCTTTGTATACAATACCCCTCGGTCATTAAGAAGGTTTGAACTTCTATTTTTAGATCCACATTCTAATGTTTTTGTTAAACTATGACAACAAGGAAGGGGGCCTATGATTAGTTCGGGTTTTATTATAAGTATAAGTATCGGGAGGATGTGTAGGACCAGTAGCAGGTGTTCTCGGGTGTATGTCGGGTTTGTTTGGATAGCGTGTTGTGGGAGCTTTCCTCGTTGGGTTGTTAAAAATATATGAAGTGAGTAGGTGGCTGTTAAGAGAGTGCCTACTCCTGTTATGAGGATTGTTAGGGGGGACCAGTTGAATAATGATGTTATGATTAGAAGTTCGCCTGTGAGATTAATTGTGGGGGGGAGGGCCATATTTATTAAGTTAGCTATAAGCCACCAGGATATTGTTAGAGGAAGAATAAGTTGCAGGCCGCGGGCTAGAAGGAGTGTTCGGCTATGGGTGCGTTCATAGTTTGTGTTTGCTAGACAAAATAGTATTGATGAGGTAAGGCCGTGGGCAATTATCAGTAAAATTGCTCCTGTTAGGCTTCATGGGGTTTGAATCAAAGCGGCTGCAATTACGAGGCCTATGTGGCTTACTGATGAGTAAGCGATTAAAGATTTTAAGTCAGTTTGTCGTAGGCAGATTGAGCTGGTTATGATGATGCCTCAAATGGCTAGAATAATAAAGGGGTAGTATAGTTTTGTTGAGAGTGGGTTTAGTAGGGGGGTGATTCGAATGATACCGTAGCCTCCGAGTTTCAGTAAAATTGCAGCCAGAACCATTGAGCCAGCGATAGGGGCTTCCACATGGGCTTTTGGGAGTCAGAGGTGGAGGCCATATAAAGGCATTTTCACTAGGAAGGCGATTAAGCAGGCAAGTCATAGTATGTTATTTGTTCATGAGTGGGGGGTTTCTGGTTGAATTAGGTTTATTATTACTATTGAAATGTTGGAGTATTTAGTGTTTAAAAATAGAATAGCAACTAATAGGGGGAGAGATCCAGCAAGTGTGTAAAATAGAAAGTATGTCCCTGCGGAAAGTCGCTCGGCTTGGTTTCCCCATCGTGTAATAACAATGAGGGTGGGAATTAATGTTGTTTCGAATATAATGTAAAATAGGGTGAATTCGGTTGCGGAGAATGTTAATAATAGGGCAACTTGTAGGGTTGTAATGACTACTAAAAAGTTTCGTTTTCGAGCAAGAGGTTCGTGTTGGAGGTGGTTTTGGCTAGCTAGGGCTATTAGTGGGAGAAGTCAGCAGGAAAGGATTATTAATGGGGCGGAAATTGAGTCAATGTTTAGGTAGGAAGAGGAGAATATTATGCTAGGGTTTAGAGGATACTTAAATCAGACTAGACTTATTAGTGCAAGTAGTATTGAGTAGGAGGTGTATATTGTGAAAAGGATGTTTTGTTTTGATAGAAGGGCTGTTGGAATTAATATAAGGGTAGGTAAAAGAATTTTTAGCATTGTAAGAGGTTTAGGTTTTTAAGATGGTCCGAGCCATGTGTTCGAGAGGTTGCCACTAATAAGGCGAGGCCAGTTCCTGCTTCACAGGCAGAAAAAGCAAGGAGGAGAATGGGAGAAATGTTTGTGGAGGGGAGTTGTAGTGTAGATGAGAATGCTGTAAGTGCTATAAAGAGGGCTAATATTATGGCTTCGATACAGAGTAGTGCGGAAACTAAGTGTGTTCGGTGTAGGGCCAACCCTAAAATTCCGAGTACGAAGGCAGAGGAAAAGGTAAAATATGTTGTCATATGGCAGTCCAGGGTTAAAACCTGGGGCTACTAAGTCGAAATTAGTTGTTTTATTTATACTAACTGCCTACTCTGCCCACTCTAGCCCCCCTGCTAATCATTCGTAAATTAAGCCTAGTGTTAGAAGAATAATGATTGCGGATATTCAGATTAAAGTGGTTGTTGGTTGTATAAGGTTTATGGCTCATGGGATCGGAAGGAGTAGCGCAATTTCTAGGTCGAATAGAAGAAATAGGATTGCAACTAGGAAGAATCGAAGCGAGAATGGTAGACGGGCGGTTCCTAATGGGTCGAAGCCGCATTCATATGGGGAGAGTTTTTCTGTGTCTGGTGATATTTGTGGTAATCAAAAGCTAATAGTAATTAAGATAACTATAAGGGTTGTTGTAATTAAGAATATGGTTGTTATATTCATTACTCTTTCTTAAGGTTTTATTAAGGCTTAGTGATTGGAAATCACTTGTACTGGTTGATACTAAAAGAGCAAGAGCCTCATCAGTAAATTGAGATGTAAAGGAACAGTCATACAACGTCTACGAAATGTCAGTATCATGCGGCGGCTTCAAATCCGAAGTGGTGGTTTGTTGTGAAGTGATATATGATCTGTCGTAGTAAGCAAACAATTAAAAAAGTTGATCCAATAATTACGTGGAGGCCATGGAAGCCTGTTGCCACAAAGAATGTTGACCCGTAAACGCTATCTGAAATAGCGAAAGGGGCTTCATAGTATTCTATGGCTTGGAGGGCGGTGAAGTAAAGGCCCAAGGCAATGGTTAGTGTAAGGGCTTGAATTGCTTCTTTTCGATTATTTTCTATAATAGAATGGTGGGCTCATGTTACGGTAACACCAGAGGCTAGGAGTACAGCTGTGTTTAGAAGGGGTACTTCAAATGGGTTTAATGGGTGAATTCCGCTAGGGGGTCAACAGCCCCCAAGCTCCGGGGTTGGGGCCAGGCTTGAGTGGTAGAAAGCTCAGAAAAAGCCGATAAAAAAGAAGACCTCTGATGTAATAAAAAGGATTATCCCGTATCGGAGGCCTTTTTGTACAGGGACCGTGTGGTGGCCTTGAAAGGTTCCCTCACGGGTGATATCTCGCCACCATTGTAGTATTGTTAGAAGGAGGATAATTAGGCCGATATTCATTAATAGTATATTGTTGAAGTGAAATCAGACGGCGAGTCCGGATGTTATAAGTAAGGCAGCGATTGCGCCTGTTAGGGGCCAGGGGCTTTGGTCTACTATATGATAGGCATGTGCTTGGTGGATCATTAAGTATTTTCTTGTAGGTATAGGCTTAATAGTAAAGTGAAGACGTAGGCTTGAATAATTGCTACTGCGACCTCTAGAATAGTTAAAAGTAAGAGGACAATAAAGGTTAGTGTTGCGGTTGCAGTTATTATGGGTAGTATTACAAATACGGCGGTAGAAATAAGTTGGATTAGCAGGTGACCTGCTGTTAAGTTGGCTGTTAGTCGAACGCCTAGTGCAAGAGGGCGAATGAGTAGGCTAATTGTTTCGATAATAATGAGAACAGGTACGAGAGGGGTTGGGGTGCCTTCTGGTAGAAGGTGGCCTAATGAAAGGGTTGGTTGATTGCGTAAGCCAATTAATACAGTTGCTAGTCATAAGGGTACTGCTAAACCCATATTTATTGATAGCTGGGTAGTTGGGGTGAATGTATAAGGGAAAAGTCCTAGCAAATTGAATAGGAGAAGGAATAATATAAGTGAGGTTAAGAGTGCGGCTCATTTGTGGCCTGGTTTGTTTAGGGGTAATATAAGTTGTTTTACAAATATAAAGATTGCTCATGTTTGTACCGTTTCTAGCCGATTTAAGATAAGTCGGCTTGTTTTTGTAAAAATTAGGGTTGGTGGCAGGATTATTGCTAGGGTGATAAGGGGGATTCCAAGGAGTTGTGGGCTTAAAAATTGGTCGAAGAAGCTTAAATTCATGGTCAGTTTCAAGGTGAGGCTTTAGGTGTGGGGGTGTTTTGGATTGGGAGATTTTGAGAGGTTATTATTAAAGTTTTGGTTTGGAGAATTGTTAATAAGATTGTTCATGAAAGTAGGAGGATTATTAATCAGGGGGCAGGGTTTAATTGAGGCATATCACTAAGGGGGCAGGTGTTGTCTCCTTCTTTAGCTTAAAAGGCTAACGCTGATAAAAGCTTCTTAGTGATGCAGTGAGTATTGTTGTGGTTCAGTCTTCAAAGTGTTTTAGTGGAATTGCTTCTACTACAATGGGCATGAAGCTGTGGTTAGATCCGCAGATTTCTGAGCATTGTCCATAGAACAAGCCTGGGTGAGAAGTGATAAAGGTTGTTTGATTTAGTCGTCCGGGAATGGCATCTGTTTTAATGCCGAGGGCGGGTACGGCCCATGAGTGCAGGACATCTTCTGCGGAGATTAGTATGCGAATTGGGGATTCTATTGGAACTACTATTCGGTGATCTACTTCTAATAGACGGAGGTGTCCTTGAGGGAGGTCTTGTGAGGGAATTATGTAAGAGTCAAATGCGAGATCTTGATAGTCTGTGTACTCATAGCTCCAATATCATTGGTGGCCGAGAGCTTTAACAGTTAGGTGTGGGTTGTTGATTTCATCTATGAGGTAGAGAATGCGAAGGGAAGGGAGGGCAATTAAGATTAAAATGATTGCAGGAAGAATTGTTCAGATTATTTCTACTTCTTGGGCGTCTATGGTATTTGTGTGTGTTAGCTTTGTTGTTATTATTAAAGAAATAATGTATAATACTAAAGCACTAATTAAGAAGACAATTATAATGGCGTGGTCATGAAAATGTAAGAGCTCTTCTATAATGGGAGATGCTGCGTCTTGAAATCCGAGTTGAGCGGGGTGTGCCATCATGAGGCCCATAGGGGCTAACCTATAACTTAGCTCTGACAGGGCTACATAATAAATTTACTAGGGTCTCATGAGAAAGAAGCATCTTGGCTATGTGATTGGCTTGAAACCAGTAGAAGGCGGTTCGATTCCTCCCTTTCTTGAGTTTGTTTGTACATATGTTGGTTCTTCGTAAGTGTGATAAGGGGGTGGGCAGCCGTGAAGTCATTCTAGGTTTGTGTTTGTTAGTTCTAGGGCGAAAACTTCTCGTTTAGCTGCGAATGCTTCTCAAATGATAAACATTATTATGATTACGGCTACTAGAGAAATTAGTGAGCCAATTGATGATAAAGTATTTCAGATGGTATATGCGTCAGGATAGTCGGAGTAACGGCGGGGCATTCCTGATAGCCCAAGGAAGTGTTGAGGGAAGAAGGTCAGATTAACCCCGGCAAATATGACACCAAATTGGACTTTTGTTCAAGTTTGATGAAGTGTATAGCCTGAAAATAGGGGAAATCAATGTACAAAGCCTCCTATGATTGCAAATACGGCACCTATGGATAATACATAGTGGAAATGAGCTACGACGTAATATGTGTCATGAAGAACAATGTCTAAGGATGAGTTGGCAAGTACAATGCCTGTTAGGCCTCCCACAGTAAATAGGAAAATGAAGCCCAGGGCCCAGAGTATGGCAGCATCTCATTTGATTATGCCCCCATGTAAAGTTGCGAGCCAGCTAAATACCTTTACACCTGTTGGAATTGCGATGATTATTGTGGCGGAAGTGAAATATGCTCGGGTATCGACATCCATTCCAACGGTAAATATGTGGTGGGCTCATACGATAAAGCCTAAGAAGCCGATAGATATTATGGCTCATACTATACCCATGTAGCCGAAAGGTTCTTTTTTTCCAGCATAATAGGTTACAATGTGTGAGATTATTCCAAAGCCAGGAAGAATCAAAATGTAGACTTCTGGGTGACCAAAGAACCAAAACAGATGTTGGTATAAAATTGGGTCCCCCCCACCTGCAGGATCGAAGAAAGATGTGTTTAAATTTCGGTCTGTTAGTAGTATTGTGATACCGGCGGCAAGGACGGGTAGTGATAGTAAAAGTAGAACTGCCGTGATTATTACTGATCATACGAATAGAGGGGTTTGGTATTGGGTTATGGAGGGTGGTTTTATGTTGATGCAGGTAGTAATAAAGTTAATGGCCCCAAGAATTGAGGAGACTCCCGCGAGGTGGAGGGAGAAGATGGTTAGATCTACAGAGGCCCCGGCATGGGCTAAGTTCCCGGCTAAGGGAGGGTAGACGGTTCACCCGGTGCCGGCCCCGGCTTCCACCCCCGAGGATGCAAGTAGCAGTAATAGAGAAGGAGGGAGAAGTCAAAAACTCATGTTGTTTATTCGTGGGAAGGCCATATCTGGCGCCCCAATTATTAGGGGGACTAGTCAATTTCCGAACCCGCCGATTATTACAGGCATTACTATAAAGAAAATTATGACAAAAGCATGGGCTGTTACAATGACGTTATAGATCTGATCATCGCCTAGCAGGGCGCCAGGTTGACTTAGTTCAGCCCGAATTAACAGGCTAAGTGCTGTACCAACTATTCCTGCTCAAGCTCCGAAGATTAAGTATAAGGTGCCGATATCTTTGTGGTTGGTTGAGAAGAATCAACGATTAATGGTCACAGGTAAGATGGCCGATAGTAGGTGGCAGGTTGTAGCCCTGTATAGGTGGGTGCCAGTCCCACTCTTATCACAATAGCTTCGTGGTGATTCACGCTAGAGTGCAAATCTAGAGAAGCACACCAAAGGTGTGCCGGAGCTTCTTTTTTTAGAAGAAGCTCAGATTGAAGCCCGCTGGATGGGGCGTTTAGCTGTTAACTAGAAATTTACGGGATCGAGGCCCGTCTGTCTGGGAGGTTTTAGCTTAATTAAAGTGCCTGAGTTGCAATCAGGAGATGTAAGTTAAAGTTTTACATGCCTTCAGGGGCTAGGAGGGTTGAACTCTTATTTAGGGCTTTGAAGGCCCTTGGTTTTGTTAACCTAAGCCTCTTAAAGTATCA
>NW_027101598.1:0-17213 GCF_035046505.1 Tiliqua scincoides
GCCCCCCTGCTAATCATTCGTAAATTAAGCCTAGTGTTAGAAGAATAATGATTGCGGATATTCAGATTAAAGTGGTTGTTGGTTGTATAAGGTTTATGGCTCATGGGATCGGAAGGAGTAGCGCAATTTCTAGGTCGAATAGAAGAAATAGGATTGCAACTAGGAAGAATCGAAGCGAGAATGGTAGACGGGCGGTTCCTAATGGGTCGAAGCCGCATTCATATGGGGAGAGTTTTTCTGTGTCTGGTGATATTTGTGGTAATCAAAAGCTAATAGTAATTAAGATAACTATAAGGGTTGTTGTAATTAAGAATATGGTTGTTATATTCATTACTCTTTCTTAAGGTTTTATTAAGGCTTAGTGATTGGAAATCACTTGTACTGGTTGATACTAAAAGAGCAAGAGCCTCATCAGTAAATTGAGATGTAAAGGAACAGTCATACAACGTCTACGAAATGTCAGTATCATGCGGCGGCTTCAAATCCGAAGTGGTGGTTTGTTGTGAAGTGATATATGATCTGTCGTAGTAAGCAAACAATTAAAAAAGTTGATCCAATAATTACGTGGAGGCCATGGAAGCCTGTTGCCACAAAGAATGTTGACCCGTAAACGCTATCTGAAATAGCGAAAGGGGCTTCATAGTATTCTATGGCTTGGAGGGCGGTGAAGTAAAGGCCCAAGGCAATGGTTAGTGTAAGGGCTTGAATTGCTTCTTTTCGATTATTTTCTATAATAGAATGGTGGGCTCATGTTACGGTAACACCAGAGGCTAGGAGTACAGCTGTGTTTAGAAGGGGTACTTCAAATGGGTTTAATGGGTGAATTCCGCTAGGGGGTCAACAGCCCCCAAGCTCCGGGGTTGGGGCCAGGCTTGAGTGGTAGAAAGCTCAGAAAAAGCCGATAAAAAAGAAGACCTCTGATGTAATAAAAAGGATTATCCCGTATCGGAGGCCTTTTTGTACAGGGACCGTGTGGTGGCCTTGAAAGGTTCCCTCACGGGTGATATCTCGCCACCATTGTAGTATTGTTAGAAGGAGGATAATTAGGCCGATATTCATTAATAGTATATTGTTGAAGTGAAATCAGACGGCGAGTCCGGATGTTATAAGTAAGGCAGCGATTGCGCCTGTTAGGGGCCAGGGGCTTTGGTCTACTATATGATAGGCATGTGCTTGGTGGATCATTAAGTATTTTCTTGTAGGTATAGGCTTAATAGTAAAGTGAAGACGTAGGCTTGAATAATTGCTACTGCGACCTCTAGAATAGTTAAAAGTAAGAGGACAATAAAGGTTAGTGTTGCGGTTGCAGTTATTATGGGTAGTATTACAAATACGGCGGTAGAAATAAGTTGGATTAGCAGGTGACCTGCTGTTAAGTTGGCTGTTAGTCGAACGCCTAGTGCAAGAGGGCGAATGAGTAGGCTAATTGTTTCGATAATAATGAGAACAGGTACGAGAGGGGTTGGGGTGCCTTCTGGTAGAAGGTGGCCTAATGAAAGGGTTGGTTGATTGCGTAAGCCAATTAATACAGTTGCTAGTCATAAGGGTACTGCTAAACCCATATTTATTGATAGCTGGGTAGTTGGGGTGAATGTATAAGGGAAAAGTCCTAGCAAATTGAATAGGAGAAGGAATAATATAAGTGAGGTTAAGAGTGCGGCTCATTTGTGGCCTGGTTTGTTTAGGGGTAATATAAGTTGTTTTACAAATATAAAGATTGCTCATGTTTGTACCGTTTCTAGCCGATTTAAGATAAGTCGGCTTGTTTTTGTAAAAATTAGGGTTGGTGGCAGGATTATTGCTAGGGTGATAAGGGGGATTCCAAGGAGTTGTGGGCTTAAAAATTGGTCGAAGAAGCTTAAATTCATGGTCAGTTTCAAGGTGAGGCTTTAGGTGTGGGGGTGTTTTGGATTGGGAGATTTTGAGAGGTTATTATTAAAGTTTTGGTTTGGAGAATTGTTAATAAGATTGTTCATGAAAGTAGGAGGATTATTAATCAGGGGGCAGGGTTTAATTGAGGCATATCACTAAGGGGGCAGGTGTTGTCTCCTTCTTTAGCTTAAAAGGCTAACGCTGATAAAAGCTTCTTAGTGATGCAGTGAGTATTGTTGTGGTTCAGTCTTCAAAGTGTTTTAGTGGAATTGCTTCTACTACAATGGGCATGAAGCTGTGGTTAGATCCGCAGATTTCTGAGCATTGTCCATAGAACAAGCCTGGGTGAGAAGTGATAAAGGTTGTTTGATTTAGTCGTCCGGGAATGGCATCTGTTTTAATGCCGAGGGCGGGTACGGCCCATGAGTGCAGGACATCTTCTGCGGAGATTAGTATGCGAATTGGGGATTCTATTGGAACTACTATTCGGTGATCTACTTCTAATAGACGGAGGTGTCCTTGAGGGAGGTCTTGTGAGGGAATTATGTAAGAGTCAAATGCGAGATCTTGATAGTCTGTGTACTCATAGCTCCAATATCATTGGTGGCCGAGAGCTTTAACAGTTAGGTGTGGGTTGTTGATTTCATCTATGAGGTAGAGAATGCGAAGGGAAGGGAGGGCAATTAAGATTAAAATGATTGCAGGAAGAATTGTTCAGATTATTTCTACTTCTTGGGCGTCTATGGTATTTGTGTGTGTTAGCTTTGTTGTTATTATTAAAGAAATAATGTATAATACTAAAGCACTAATTAAGAAGACAATTATAATGGCGTGGTCATGAAAATGTAAGAGCTCTTCTATAATGGGAGATGCTGCGTCTTGAAATCCGAGTTGAGCGGGGTGTGCCATCATGAGGCCCATAGGGGCTAACCTATAACTTAGCTCTGACAGGGCTACATAATAAATTTACTAGGGTCTCATGAGAAAGAAGCATCTTGGCTATGTGATTGGCTTGAAACCAGTAGAAGGCGGTTCGATTCCTCCCTTTCTTGAGTTTGTTTGTACATATGTTGGTTCTTCGTAAGTGTGATAAGGGGGTGGGCAGCCGTGAAGTCATTCTAGGTTTGTGTTTGTTAGTTCTAGGGCGAAAACTTCTCGTTTAGCTGCGAATGCTTCTCAAATGATAAACATTATTATGATTACGGCTACTAGAGAAATTAGTGAGCCAATTGATGATAAAGTATTTCAGATGGTATATGCGTCAGGATAGTCGGAGTAACGGCGGGGCATTCCTGATAGCCCAAGGAAGTGTTGAGGGAAGAAGGTCAGATTAACCCCGGCAAATATGACACCAAATTGGACTTTTGTTCAAGTTTGATGAAGTGTATAGCCTGAAAATAGGGGAAATCAATGTACAAAGCCTCCTATGATTGCAAATACGGCACCTATGGATAATACATAGTGGAAATGAGCTACGACGTAATATGTGTCATGAAGAACAATGTCTAAGGATGAGTTGGCAAGTACAATGCCTGTTAGGCCTCCCACAGTAAATAGGAAAATGAAGCCCAGGGCCCAGAGTATGGCAGCATCTCATTTGATTATGCCCCCATGTAAAGTTGCGAGCCAGCTAAATACCTTTACACCTGTTGGAATTGCGATGATTATTGTGGCGGAAGTGAAATATGCTCGGGTATCGACATCCATTCCAACGGTAAATATGTGGTGGGCTCATACGATAAAGCCTAAGAAGCCGATAGATATTATGGCTCATACTATACCCATGTAGCCGAAAGGTTCTTTTTTTCCAGCATAATAGGTTACAATGTGTGAGATTATTCCAAAGCCAGGAAGAATCAAAATGTAGACTTCTGGGTGACCAAAGAACCAAAACAGATGTTGGTATAAAATTGGGTCCCCCCCACCTGCAGGATCGAAGAAAGATGTGTTTAAATTTCGGTCTGTTAGTAGTATTGTGATACCGGCGGCAAGGACGGGTAGTGATAGTAAAAGTAGAACTGCCGTGATTATTACTGATCATACGAATAGAGGGGTTTGGTATTGGGTTATGGAGGGTGGTTTTATGTTGATGCAGGTAGTAATAAAGTTAATGGCCCCAAGAATTGAGGAGACTCCCGCGAGGTGGAGGGAGAAGATGGTTAGATCTACAGAGGCCCCGGCATGGGCTAAGTTCCCGGCTAAGGGAGGGTAGACGGTTCACCCGGTGCCGGCCCCGGCTTCCACCCCCGAGGATGCAAGTAGCAGTAATAGAGAAGGAGGGAGAAGTCAAAAACTCATGTTGTTTATTCGTGGGAAGGCCATATCTGGCGCCCCAATTATTAGGGGGACTAGTCAATTTCCGAACCCGCCGATTATTACAGGCATTACTATAAAGAAAATTATGACAAAAGCATGGGCTGTTACAATGACGTTATAGATCTGATCATCGCCTAGCAGGGCGCCAGGTTGACTTAGTTCAGCCCGAATTAACAGGCTAAGTGCTGTACCAACTATTCCTGCTCAAGCTCCGAAGATTAAGTATAAGGTGCCGATATCTTTGTGGTTGGTTGAGAAGAATCAACGATTAATGGTCACAGGTAAGATGGCCGATAGTAGGTGGCAGGTTGTAGCCCTGTATAGGTGGGTGCCAGTCCCACTCTTATCACAATAGCTTCGTGGTGATTCACGCTAGAGTGCAAATCTAGAGAAGCACACCAAAGGTGTGCCGGAGCTTCTTTTTTTAGAAGAAGCTCAGATTGAAGCCCGCTGGATGGGGCGTTTAGCTGTTAACTAGAAATTTACGGGATCGAGGCCCGTCTGTCTGGGAGGTTTTAGCTTAATTAAAGTGCCTGAGTTGCAATCAGGAGATGTAAGTTAAAGTTTTACATGCCTTCAGGGGCTAGGAGGGTTGAACTCTTATTTAGGGCTTTGAAGGCCCTTGGTTTTGTTAACCTAAGCCTCTTAAAGTATCATTGGGGTTAGGGGTAAGAGGAGTAAGGATGGTAGTAAGAGGGTTGAGATTGTGGTTGTACTTAGTTTAGGTTGGAATCGTCATTTGTGTGTTGTTTGTGTGGTGGTTGGGAACACTGTGAGGGTTGTGATGTAAGATAGTCGTAAGTAAAAGAATAGGCTTAATAGAGCGGAGAGGGCAAGTAGGGCTGCGGTCATTGATAGGTTGTGGGTTGTTAATTCTTGTAAAATTAACCATTTTGGGATAAAGCCTGTTAGCGGGGGGAGCCCTCCTAGAGATATTAGTAGTAAAAATATAAGTGCTATGGTTGAGGGGGAAATTGTTCAAGAGGTGGTTAAATCTTTAATGTTTTTTGCTGTGATGAAGATAAGGATTATAAAGGCAGTAGTTGTTATTATGAGGTATAAAAATAGGTTGAGGAGTATTAAGTTTGAGCTTAGTGTGAGAATTGTAGCTATTCAACCTAGGTGGGCAATTGATGAGAATGCTATGATTTTTCGTGTCTGTGTTTGGTTTATGCCTCCCCACCCTCCGGTCAAGGTTGACAGTAGCCCTATAATTAGAAGTGTATTTGGGTGGATAGCGGGGGCGGCTATATAAAGTAGGGCGAGGGGGGCGAGTTTTTGTCAAGTTGTAATGATTAGTGCTGTTTTTAGTGTTGTGCCTTGTAGGACTTCTGGTAGTCAGAAATGCAGGGGGGCTAGGCCTAGTTTTATGGCTAGAGCTATTGTTATTATGATGCAGGCAGGTTGGTTTGTGAGTTGTGAAATGTCTCAGGTGCTGGTGGATCAGGCATTGATTGTGCTGGCGAATAGGAGTGTGGCTGAGGCAGCAGCTTGGGTAAGGAAATATTTTGTAGCGGCTTCAGTTGCACGGGGATGGTGTTGTTTGGCGATAAGGGGAATAATGGCTAGGGTATTTAGTTCTAATCCGATTCAGGCAAGGAGTCAGTGTGTGCTTGATAGGGTAATGATGGAGCCGGTTGCTACGCTTGAGAGAATCAGTGAAGATATGATTGGGTTCATTAGTATAGGAAGGATTTTAACCAACATTTTCGGGGTATGGGCCCGAAAGCTTAATTAGCTGACTTTACTAGAAAATAGTATAATGAAGTACATAAGATTTTGAGTCTTTTGGTGCAGGTTCGTGTCCTGTTTTTCTAGTGCTTCGAGAAGAAGGAAATAAGGGGATTTTAACCCCTGTGTTTTACTCTATCAAAGTAATCCTTGGGGATTCGGGCATATTTCCTGGTTTATTGTGGGGGGAGTCCTGATAATATTGTTGGGAAAGAGGCATGCCACATTAATAGAGCGAGGGTTAGGGGTAAGAAATTTTTTCATAAGAGGTGTATAAGTTGGTCGTAACGAAAACGAGGGTATGAGGCGCGAGTTCATAAGAATATGATTGTCAGGATAGTTGTTTTTAATATTAGGTTTATTGTGAACACGTCTGGGGGTAGGGAGGTTCCTGGGTTTAGGAAAAGGATGCAGGTTAGGGTATTTATTAGTATGATGTTTGCATATTCAGCTAGGAAAAATAGGGCGAATGGGCCAGCGGCATACTCTACATTAAAGCCAGAGACAAGCTCTGATTCTCCTTCTGTTAAATCAAAGGGGGCCCGGTTTGTTTCTGCTAGTGTTGAGATAAACCATATTATGGCAAGAGGTCATGATGAAATTAGTAGTCATTGGTGTTCTTGTGTAATTGAGAGTATTTGTAGAGTGAAGCCCCCTGTAAGGATAATAATGGTTAGTAAAATAATTCCCAGGGTGACCTCGTATGAGATTGTTTGTGCTACCGCACGTAGGGCGCCAATTAATGGGTATTTTGAGTTGGATGCCCACCCTGATCATAGAATAGAATATACTGCTATGCTTGAGAGGGCTAGTATGAAGAGAAGGCCTAGGTTTATGTCTGCTAAGGTGGCCGGTATTGGGAGGGGGGTTCAAATTATAAGGGCTAGAAATAGGGCTAAGGTCGGGGTTATGATGAAGAGGGCAGGAGAGGAAGAGGAGGGGCGTAAGGGTTCTTTAATAAACAGTTTAATGCCGTCTGCAAATGGTTGTAATAGCCCATAAGGGCCAATGATGTTAGGGCCTTTTCGTAGTTGTATATAACCGAGCACTTTTCGTTCCAGTAGTGTAAGGAAGGCAACAGCTAGTAAGATGGGAATAATATATAATAGGGGATTAATGATATATAAGAGTAATGCATTCATGTATTAGGGAGATGATTTGAACATCTAGTAGAAAGATCTTAGGTCTTTTGCATTCACCTGGCTCTGCCACCCTAATAATTACCCCTTGTCTGGGGGTGTTCTAGGTGCTTTGTTTAGCTTGAGTTTTGTTCAGCTAGTTTTAAGGACGTGTTTATAATATTGGTCCTCTTCTTTGTCCTTTCGTACTGAAGAAGTAAGCGTCATAGATAGAAACCGACCTGGATTGCTCCGGTCTGAACTCAGATCACGTAGGACTGTTAATCGTTGAACAAACGAACCTTTAATAGCGGCTACACCATTTGGGTGTCCTGATCCAACATCGAGGTCGTAAACCTTCTTGTCGATAGGGACTCTTGAAGAAGATAGCGCTGTTATCCCTGGGGTAACTTGGTTCGTTGGTCAGTATGACTGGGTCGGCTTTGTACTTTGGCTTGTTAGCCTTGGTGAGAAGTGGTGGTTCTGTGCTCGGAAGTTTTGTTTTGTTCCGAAGTCGCCCCAACTTAAAACTATGGGCTAGGGGCATTAGTGGTGCTTATTAGCGGTCGTTTTAAGCTCCACAGGGTCTTCTCGTCTTATGTGTTTATCCCAGCTTTTGTACTGGGAGATCAGTTTCACTGATTAGCTATAAGAGACAGGTTTGTCCTCATTTAGCCGTTCATACTAGTCTTTATTTAGAAGACAAGTGATTACGCTACCTTTGCACGGTTAGGATACCGCGGCCGTTTAAAAGTTTCACTGGGCAGGCAGGACCTTTAATACTTGTTTAGCTAAAGGCTATGTTTTTGGTAAACAGTTGGGACAAGGTTTTGCTGAATTCCTTTTACAGCTTTTAATCTATCTTTTTAGCACACCGGTGTCGGGTTGACAGTTTTTGTAACAGTTTTGGCTGTTTAATTGTTGTTCCTGTTTTGGTCTGTTAATGTCCAGTAGGTTTTCTATTTCTGGGTCAAGGGGGTGCTTAAGAGAAGGGCTTCTTGTTACTAGTTCTAGCATTAGTTTGTCTATAATAATAGTGTGGCTCGGTAGGTTTTTAGGAGGTGGCAGACACAGGGGGGATTTATTGTCTTTGTGCTGTGACGCTGTGTTTACTGGTGGCTGCTTTAGGGCCTACTGGGCGTAGGTTATGTTGCTTTCTCTCTAAGTCAGGTTGTATCCTATTTCAATGGGGCTGTACCCCCATTGAATACCTTTTAGGTTAAAATGCGTGCTATTGTTTGCTGGAAGTAACCTAAAGTTGAACTAAAATTCATTTATTGAGCAACCAGCTATCACCAAGTTCGTTTGGCTTTTCACCGCTACTACTAGATCTTCCCACTCTTTTGCCACAGAGATGGGTGCACTCTTACAGTTGTCTTGTAGTAGCTCACTTGGTTTCGGGGGTACAGGCTGAAGTTCTCTTTGTCTGTTTTATTCTGGCTGGACCATGATGCAAGAGGTACAAGGGTTTATCTTTGCTTTGTTTTGCTTGTGTGTTTCATTATTCTTTCAGGGTTCCCTTGCGGTACTTTTTCTGTTGCGCCGTTTTGGTTAGGTTCTATCACATATACTAGTTTTGTCGAATGATTTATTTTGTTAATGAGAGGATTTGTTTATGTGATTGGGCTAGTTGTTTGGCTCAAAAAGGTTAGGATCTCACTAACATTTTTCAATTGTAAGTTGAATGCTTTGTTTTAAGCTACTGGTTGTTGTTCCAAGCACGCCTTCCGGTGCGCTTACCTTGTTACGACTTGCCTCATCTATATTGTTAGTATTTTTATATGTTAAGTTTATTTTTGGACGATGAGAGTGACGGGCGGTGTGTGCGCGCTCCAGAGCAAATTTAAGATAAAGACTCTTATTTAGCTTACTTCTAAATCCTCCTTTGGGTGTGTGTTTCATTACACCTTTCGTATTTTTCTGTGGCAGAAAATGTAGCCCATCTCTTCCATTCTATCTGCTACACCTTGACCTGACGTGTTAGTTGTAAACTTTTTTGCCTACTTTGTTTCTTTCACAGGGTAAGCTGACGACGGCGGTATATAGGCTGAGTTGCAAAGAATGGTGGGGTAAAGCGTGGGGTATCGATTATAGGACAGGCTCCTCTAGGATGATGTGGAGCACCGCCAAGTCCTTTGAGTTTCGAGCTTTTCGCTTGTAGTTCTCTGGCGAATGGTTTTGTGTGTTTAACCATCTATGTTTAGGGCTAGGCATAGTAGGGTATCTAATCCTAGTTTGTTTCCTAGCTTTAGTGAGGTTGAATAGTCTTTTATTTGAAGGCATTTTATTGGTGGAGTTCTTGTGCCAATATATTTTACAGTCTTGGCTTGGTTTTCCTTCAATTTTTTTGACATTATTCTGGTCACGCTTTACGCCGAGGGTCATTGTTTTTGGCCTTTCGTATAACCGCGGTGGCTGGCACGAAATTTACCGGCCAAACTTAATCATAGCTAAGTCAAGCTTTCGCTTATTTCTTAATGTTATTCACTGCTGAGTACCCGTGTGGGTGTGGCGTAGCAAGGTGTTGTGGGCTTCGGTTTGTTAGAGATCCTGATACCTGCTCCACTTGGCTATTCGGGGTTGTGTGGGCATTCTCACTGGGGTGTGGAGGCTTGCATGTGTAATTTTGATTAAAAACAATGGCAAGTTTAGGACCAAAACTTTGTGTTTTTGGGGAAATTTGACTCACCCATCTCAGCATCTTCAGTGCTTCGCTTTAAAAATTTTAAGCTACAATAACATAAAATTTTTGTATAAAAGATAAAAAAAATGTATATATAATCATGTTGTAAATATGCATTACGGCACTGATATTAGTATCCACGACTGCATTTACAATCTGTAGAATGCATGAACTGGTCGTGGACAACCGGTAGTTTTAGTTTGGTCAGATCCTGTTTTAGGGGTTTGGCAGGAGTAAATCTGACTAAGTGAGAAATTACCGGTAAGGGGGGTAGGGGGGTTTGCCATAAAAATTAAGTTGTATTTATTTACGTGTATCAAGCTGAACGTCCGCACCTACACCTACACCGACACCTGCGTTGTGGGTGCGCCTGCACCTGTGTACATGTCTGCGTCTGTGAACGCGCCCGCGCACATGCCTGCACTCGCAAACGCACGTGCGCTGCAGGCGCGCCCGCGTGCTCACGTCCACGTCTGCGCACGTTTGCGCTTGCAAACATACGTGCGCTGCAGGCGCGCCCGCGTGCCCACGTCCACGTCTGCGCACACATTTGCACTTGTATTTTCACCTGCGTCGCATGTGTTCACAGGTGCTTTTTCGTACGTTTTAACACGTTTGTTACTAATTTTATGTCATTCAAGCATTAAACGAAATCGCGTGCTCTATACGTGGGAACGTTTATCACGTGCACCGTAGGTCCAGATCGGACGGCAAATTGTAGGCGACCACTTTAGCAAGCGGCTCTGAGATCCACTCCCCCAAAAAAAATAAAAAAGGCCAGATGCATTGGGGGTCGGGATGCTATGATTTCTCGGCAAAGTGTACATTATGCACCAACCAGAAGCATCGTTAAAAGTGAGAAAGTGTTGGGAATCCTTTGACCGCCCCTGAGGTAGGAACCAGAGGCCTTGGAAAAAGTGAGAAATAGCCAACGTACTCCGTGTGTCCCACGGGGCTAGTAACGGGAGTACACGTCATTAAGGGATTGCTGGTTTCTCGGAGATGGCAGAATATAATAGATAACTGTCGAGCAAGAGAGCAGCAGGGGAGAAGGGTGATGGCATCTAATGGGCATGGTTGGGAGAGGGTAGTGTCCTCATGATATGCGTGAGGCGAAGAGGGCAAATGTCCAATTATACATAATATGTGCTAGATCATTCTAATCTAATCTTCTATGATCTGCATGTGTGAAAGAGGAAAATATTCGAGATGTGTTGTAAGTATGAAATCATTAATAATCTGTCTGTTGTGATATGCGTGTGGACAAGAGGTAAATGTCCGATTATACATAGTATGTCTTAGAACCTTAATTTGAAGTCTTTTGTGATATGCATGAGGTTGAAAATTAATTGTTCGATTATTCTTAGTTTGTGATTGATCATTGACTGATTAACCGGATATGATATGCATGAGGACAAGAGGTGAATGTCCGATTATACATAGTATGTGTAAGATCACCAGCAAAGCAATAAAAAGCCGCCAGGGGCGGCCAGATACGGGTGAATTGAGGTAGAGGACAAAAAAGCCGCCAGGGGCGGCCAGATACGGGTGAATTGAGGTAGAGGACAAAAAAGCCGCCAGGGGCGGCCAGATACGGGTGAATTGAGGTAGAGGACAAAAAAGCCGCCAGGGGCGGCCAGATACGGGTGAATTGAGGTAGAGGACAAAAAAGCCGCCAGGGGCGGCCAGATACGGGTGAATTGAGGTAGAGGACAAAAAAGCCGCCAGGGGCGGCCAGATACGGGTGAATTGAGGTAGAGGACAAAAAAGCCGCCAGGGGCGGCCAGATACGGGTGAATTGAGGTAGAGGGCAAAAAAGCCGCCAGGGGGTAGTTTAAAGTTAGAATGCTAGTTTTGGGGACTAGCGGTGGGGGTTTGAGTCCCCTCTCTCTGATGCCTTAGGGGGTCTTAGTTCCCATCTTTGGCTTACAAGACCAATGCTTTGTCTATTAAGCTACTAAGGCTTAGAGTGGGGCTATCATTTGAGTATTTTATCTTCTAGTTTGGCTGTAATTGGTATGAGGAGGAGGAAAATAGCAAAGTAGAGTATTGAGGCAATTTGTCCGATGATGATGAAGGGGTCCTCTACGGGCTGTCCTCCGATTCACGTGAGGATAATGATATTTGATATAAGGAGTCAAAAGACCCCTTGGGATAGGGGCCGGAAGGTGTTTCCTCGTTGCTTTGATGTATGGAGTATGGGTACGAAGATTAGGATTAGGATTGAAAATAATAAGGCAAGAACGCCTCCTAATTTATTTGGGATTGAGCGTAGGATAGCGTAGGCAAAGAGGAAGTATCACTCGGGTTTAATGTGTGGTGGCGTGACTAAGGGGTTTGCAGGGGTAAAGTTTTCTGGGTCTCCTAGTAAGTTTGGGGAGAAGAGGGCTAGTAGGAGGAGAACGAAGATTAATAATGTTAGGCCTAAAAGGTCTTTATAGGTGTAATAAGGGTGAAATGGGATTTTGTCTGTGTTGGAGTTTAGGCCTGTGGGGTTATTTGATCCTGTTTCGTGGAGGAAAAGGAGGTGAAGTATAGAGGTTCCCATGATAATAAATGGCAGAATAAAATGGAATGAAAAGAATCGGGTGAGTGTTGCGTTGTCTACTGAGAACCCTCCCCAGATTCATTCTACCAAGGTTGTTCCGATATAGGGAATTGCTGAAAGAAGGTTAGTAATGACGGTGGCCCCTCAAAAAGATATCTGGCCCCATGGAAGTACGTAGCCCACAAAGGCTGTTGCCATTACAAGGAGAAGAAGAACGACCCCAATGTTTCAGGTTTCTTTGTATATGTAAGAGCCGTAGTATAAGCCCCGTCCGATATGGAGGTAAATGCAAATAAAGAATATGGAGGCCCCATTGGCGTGCAGGTTTCGGATTAGCCACCCGTATTGTACGTCTCGACAAATGTGTGCGATTGATGAAAATGCTGAAGAGATGTCTGCTGTGTAGTGTATAGCAAGGAATAGGCCAGTTAGGACTTGTGCGATTAGACAAAATCCAAGTAGTGAGCCAAAATTTCATCATGCTGAGATATTTGATGGGGTGGGGAGGTCAATGAATGTGTTGTTTACAATCTTTAGGATTGGGTGAGTTTTTCGTAGGTTGTGGGTCATTAGTTTTTGTAGTTGAATACAACAGTGGTTTTTCGTGCCGCAGGTCTTGGTTAAAGTCCAGGCAAAAATTATGGTTTATTTTATTTTTTTATTATCTTTTTGTTTATTGGGGGGGTTGGTGGCTGTTGCCTCAAACCCATCCCCGCTTTATGGTGCGGTTGGGTTGGTGGTTGCTGCTGCCGTTGGGTGTGGTGTGTTGGTTTGATTGGGTAGTTCTTTTGTTTCTTTGGTCTTATTTTTGATTTATTTAGGGGGAATGTTGGTGGTATTTGCTTATTCTGTAGCGTTGGCGGCTGAGCCCTACCCTGAGACATGGGGGAGCTGGTCTGTTGGGTTGTATGTTGGGGGGTATTTTGTTTTGGTGACGGTGTTGTTTGTGGTATTTGGTGGGGGGTGGGTGGTGGAGGGGTTTGGAGTTGTTGGGGTTGATTGTGTAGGGTTACATTTTGTTCGTGCGGACTTTAGTGGGGTGTCTTTGTTATATTCATGGGGGGGTGGCTGTTTATTAATTTCCGGGTGAGGCTTATTGCTGGCTTTATTTGTTGCGTTAGAGCTGTCACGTGGGTTGGCGCGGGGGGCTTTGCGGGTAATTAGATTAAAATAAAAATGAGCACCGAGGTCATAAATAGGACAAATATGATTAAGTAGGCTTTAATAAGACCTTTGTTGGCAGTAGAAATGCTGTTGACCATGGGGGTGTTGGTTATTGTTAGTATTTTTGGACCAATTTTTTCATACCATAGTTGGTCGTTTAGGTGTGAGGCAAGGTTTTGTCCTTGTATGAGTGAAATGTTTGGGTGGGTTCGGTGAATGATTATGTTGAAGAATCCTAGTTGGTTTGAGAAGTTGTTTAACTTATTATGTTTTGGAGTCAAGAGTGTTGTTGTTTGGGTGGCTAGTTCTAAAGCATATAAAAGGCCTAAGATTGTTACGAGTAATGCGGACAGTTTTATGTTTGTTGATATGGTTAATGCTGTTGTTTTGATTGGAAGAACAGAGGAGATAAGGAGTAAGCCAGTTAAAATGCTTCCTGTTGCGAGGCGAACAAGGGGGTTGGTTAGGGTTTTATTGTTTTCGGAAATGATGACAAGAGTGTTCCCTCGGGAGGTGTTTATTTGTACGTAGAAGATTAGTCGTAGGCTGTAGGCGGCCGTTAGGGCCGTTGCTGTGAGAGTTAGTATTAGGGCTCAGGCGTTAAGGTAGGAGGTATTTATTGTTTCGATGATGGTGTCTTTTGAGAAAAAGCCGGATAGAAAGGGGGTTCCTATTAGGGCAAGGCTGCCGATGGTTAGGCAGGAGGTGGTAACGGGTATTGCTTTGTTAATGCCTCCTATCTTTCGGATGTCCTGTTCGTCTGATAAATTATGAATGATCGACCCAGAACAGAGGAATAACATGGCTTTAAAGAATGCGTGGGTTGAAATATGAAAGAAGGCTAGTTGTGGTTGGTTTAATCCTACGGTGACCATTATCAACCCAAGCTGGCTTGAGGTTGAGAAGGCGATGATTTTTTTAATATCGTTTTGTGTGAGGGCACAAATTGCTGTGAATAAGGTTGTTATTGCACCTAGACAAAGGCAGGTGGATAGGGCTGTTGTGTTTGTTTCTAATAGGGGGTGGAGGCGAATTAGTAGGAATACACCTGCCACAACCATTGTGCTGGAGTGGAGTAAGGCAGAGACGGGAGTAGGACCTTCTATGGCTGCTGGTAATCATGGGTGAAGGCCAAATTGGGCAGACTTTCCTGCGGCAGCTAAGATTAAACCCAAGAGGGGGACAAGGGTGACTGAGTTTGGGTTAGTAAATAGTTGATGAAATTCTCAGGTGGTTGTGTTTATAGCAAGTCAGGCTATTGTTAGGATAAGGCCAATATCCCCAACTCGGTTATAAATGACTGCCTGTAGGGCGGATGAGTTTGCGTCGGAACGTGAGAATCATCACCCGATTAATAGAAAGGATATAATTCCAACCCCCTCCCACCCAATAAAAAGCTGGAAGATATTATTTGCGGTAACAAGAATTAATATAGCTAGTAAGAATAGGAGAAGATACTTAAAAAATCGGTTGATAAAGGGGTCTGAGGTCATATATCATGCGGCAAACTCCAAGATGGATCATGTGACAAAGAGTGCGATGGGTAAAAATGTAATTGCGTAGGTGTCTAGCATGAAGCTAATGTTGATGCTAAAATTAGAGATGTTGATTCAGTGGATGTTTGTAGTTGTGAATTCTAGTCCATAGTTAATGAAGATAAACAGGGGGATTATGCTGGTAAAAAATGCTGTTTGCACAGCTACCTTTACATGGGAGAGGTGTCATTGGTTTTGTAGAGGGTATAGGGTTATTGTGATGGGAATTATTAGGAATAGAAAGGTAGCGGCTATGGTGGTGTGGGGGATGTTGTGCATGTACTTTTACTTGGAATTGCACCAAGAATTTTGGCTCCTAAGACCAATGGATTAAACTCTGATCCTTTAAAAGTGAGGAGTCTGGGGGGTTAATCCCAGGACGCAGAGTTAGCAGTTCTTTGTATACAATACCCCTCGGTCATTAAGAAGGTTTGAACTTCTATTTTTAGATCCACATTCTAATGTTTTTGTTAAACTATGACAACAAGGAAGGGGGCCTATGATTAGTTCGGGTTTTATTATAAGTATAAGTATCGGGAGGATGTGTAGGACCAGTAGCAGGTGTTCTCGGGTGTATGTCGGGTTTGTTTGGATAGCGTGTTGTGGGAGCTTTCCTCGTTGGGTTGTTAAAAATATATGAAGTGAGTAGGTGGCTGTTAAGAGAGTGCCTACTCCTGTTATGAGGATTGTTAGGGGGGACCAGTTGAATAATGATGTTATGATTAGAAGTTCGCCTGTGAGATTAATTGTGGGGGGGAGGGCCATATTTATTAAGTTAGCTATAAGCCACCAGGATATTGTTAGAGGAAGAATAAGTTGCAGGCCGCGGGCTAGAAGGAGTGTTCGGCTATGGGTGCGTTCATAGTTTGTGTTTGCTAGACAAAATAGTATTGATGAGGTAAGGCCGTGGGCAATTATCAGTAAAATTGCTCCTGTTAGGCTTCATGGGGTTTGAATCAAAGCGGCTGCAATTACGAGGCCTATGTGGCTTACTGATGAGTAAGCGATTAAAGATTTTAAGTCAGTTTGTCGTAGGCAGATTGAGCTGGTTATGATGATGCCTCAAATGGCTAGAATAATAAAGGGGTAGTATAGTTTTGTTGAGAGTGGGTTTAGTAGGGGGGTGATTCGAATGATACCGTAGCCTCCGAGTTTCAGTAAAATTGCAGCCAGAACCATTGAGCCAGCGATAGGGGCTTCCACATGGGCTTTT
Organism: Tiliqua scincoides; assembly: GCF_035046505.1. Classification (NCBI taxonomy): domain Eukaryota; kingdom Metazoa; phylum Chordata; class Lepidosauria; order Squamata; family Scincidae; genus Tiliqua; species Tiliqua scincoides. Next base: position 16,181 of record NW_027101598.1, read on the forward strand.
GGGAGTCAGAGGTGGAGGCCATATAAAGGCATTTTCACTAGGAAGGCGATTAAGCAGGCAAGTCATAGTATGTTATTTGTTCATGAGTGGGGGGTTTCTGGTTGAATTAGGTTTATTATTACTATTGAAATGTTGGAGTATTTAGTGTTTAAAAATAGAATAGCAACTAATAGGGGGAGAGATCCAGCAAGTGTGTAAAATAGAAAGTATGTCCCTGCGGAAAGTCGCTCGGCTTGGTTTCCCCATCGTGTAATAACAATGAGGGTGGGAATTAATGTTGTTTCGAATATAATGTAAAATAGGGTGAATTCGGTTGCGGAGAATGTTAATAATAGGGCAACTTGTAGGGTTGTAATGACTACTAAAAAGTTTCGTTTTCGAGCAAGAGGTTCGTGTTGGAGGTGGTTTTGGCTAGCTAGGGCTATTAGTGGGAGAAGTCAGCAGGAAAGGATTATTAATGGGGCGGAAATTGAGTCAATGTTTAGGTAGGAAGAGGAGAATATTATGCTAGGGTTTAGAGGATACTTAAATCAGACTAGACTTATTAGTGCAAGTAGTATTGAGTAGGAGGTGTATATTGTGAAAAGGATGTTTTGTTTTGATAGAAGGGCTGTTGGAATTAATATAAGGGTAGGTAAAAGAATTTTTAGCATTGTAAGAGGTTTAGGTTTTTAAGATGGTCCGAGCCATGTGTTCGAGAGGTTGCCACTAATAAGGCGAGGCCAGTTCCTGCTTCACAGGCAGAAAAAGCAAGGAGGAGAATGGGAGAAATGTTTGTGGAGGGGAGTTGTAGTGTAGATGAGAATGCTGTAAGTGCTATAAAGAGGGCTAATATTATGGCTTCGATACAGAGTAGTGCGGAAACTAAGTGTGTTCGGTGTAGGGCCAACCCTAAAATTCCGAGTACGAAGGCAGAGGAAAAGGTAAAATATGTTGTCATATGGCAGTCCAGGGTTAAAACCTGGGGCTACTAAGTCGAAATTAGTTGTTTTATTTATACTAACTGCCTACTCTGCCCACTCTAGCCCCCCTG
>NW_027101599.1:0-17207 GCF_035046505.1 Tiliqua scincoides
AGGCATCAGAGAGAGGGGACTCAAACCCCCACCGCTAGTCCCCAAAACTAGCATTCTAACTTTAAACTACCCCCTGGCGGCTTTTTTGTCCTCTACCTCAATTCACCCGTATCTGGCCGCCCCTGGCGGCTTTTTTGTCCTCTACCTCAATTCACCCGTATCTGGCCGCCCCTGGCGGCTTTTTTGTCCTCTACCTCAATTCACCCGTATCTGGCCGCCCCTGGCGGCTTTTTTGTCCTCTACCTCAATTCACCCGTATCTGGCCGCCCCTGGCGGCTTTTTTGTCCTCTACCTCAATTCACCCGTATCTGGCCGCCCCTGGCGGCTTTTTTGTCCTCTACCTCAATTCACCCGTATCTGGCCGCCCCTGGCGGCTTTTTTGTCCTCTACCTCAATTCACCCGTATCTGGCCGCCCCTGGCGGCTTTTTATTGCTTTGCTGGTGATCTTACACATACTATGTATAATCGGACATTCACCTCTTGTCCTCATGCATATCATATCCGGTTAATCAGTCAATGATCAATCACAAACTAAGAATAATCGAACAATTAATTTTCAACCTCATGCATATCACAAAAGACTTCAAATTAAGGTTCTAAGACATACTATGTATAATCGGACATTTACCTCTTGTCCACACGCATATCACAACAGACAGATTATTAATGATTTCATACTTACAACACATCTCGAATATTTTCCTCTTTCACACATGCAGATCATAGAAGATTAGATTAGAATGATCTAGCACATATTATGTATAATTGGACATTTGCCCTCTTCGCCTCACGCATATCATGAGGACACTACCCTCTCCCAACCATGCCCATTGGATGCCATCACCCTTCTCCCCTGCTGCTCTCTTGCTCGACAGTTATCTATTATATTCTGCCATCTCCGAGAAACCAGCAATCCCTTAATGACGTGTACTCCCGTTACTAGCCCCGTGGGACACACGGAGTACGTTGGCTATTTCTCACTTTTTCCAAGGCCTCTGGTTCCTACCTCAGGGGCGGTCAAAGGATTCCCAACACTTTCTCACTTTTAACGATGCTTCTGGTTGGTGCATAATGTACACTTTGCCGAGAAATCATAGCATCCCGACCCCCAATGCATCTGGCCTTTTTTATTTTTTTTGGGGGAGTGGATCTCAGAGCCGCTTGCTAAAGTGGTCGCCTACAATTTGCCGTCCGATCTGGACCTACGGTGCACGTGATAAACGTTCCCACGTATAGAGCACGCGATTTCGTTTAATGCTTGAATGACATAAAATTAGTAACAAACGTGTTAAAACGTACGAAAAAGCACCTGTGAACACATGCGACGCAGGTGAAAATACAAGTGCAAATGTGTGCGCAGACGTGGACGTGGGCACGCGGGCGCGCCTGCAGCGCACGTATGTTTGCAAGCGCAAACGTGCGCAGACGTGGACGTGAGCACGCGGGCGCGCCTGCAGCGCACGTGCGTTTGCGAGTGCAGGCATGTGCGCGGGCGCGTTCACAGACGCAGACATGTACACAGGTGCAGGCGCACCCACAACGCAGGTGTCGGTGTAGGTGTAGGTGCGGACGTTCAGCTTGATACACGTAAATAAATACAACTTAATTTTTATGGCAAACCCCCCTACCCCCCTTACCGGTAATTTCTCACTTAGTCAGATTTACTCCTGCCAAACCCCTAAAACAGGATCTGACCAAACTAAAACTACCGGTTGTCCACGACCAGTTCATGCATTCTACAGATTGTAAATGCAGTCGTGGATACTAATATCAGTGCCGTAATGCATATTTACAACATGATTATATATACATTTTTTTTATCTTTTATACAAAAATTTTATGTTATTGTAGCTTAAAATTTTTAAAGCGAAGCACTGAAGATGCTGAGATGGGTGAGTCAAATTTCCCCAAAAACACAAAGTTTTGGTCCTAAACTTGCCATTGTTTTTAATCAAAATTACACATGCAAGCCTCCACACCCCAGTGAGAATGCCCACACAACCCCGAATAGCCAAGTGGAGCAGGTATCAGGATCTCTAACAAACCGAAGCCCACAACACCTTGCTACGCCACACCCACACGGGTACTCAGCAGTGAATAACATTAAGAAATAAGCGAAAGCTTGACTTAGCTATGATTAAGTTTGGCCGGTAAATTTCGTGCCAGCCACCGCGGTTATACGAAAGGCCAAAAACAATGACCCTCGGCGTAAAGCGTGACCAGAATAATGTCAAAAAAATTGAAGGAAAACCAAGCCAAGACTGTAAAATATATTGGCACAAGAACTCCACCAATAAAATGCCTTCAAATAAAAGACTATTCAACCTCACTAAAGCTAGGAAACAAACTAGGATTAGATACCCTACTATGCCTAGCCCTAAACATAGATGGTTAAACACACAAAACCATTCGCCAGAGAACTACAAGCGAAAAGCTCGAAACTCAAAGGACTTGGCGGTGCTCCACATCATCCTAGAGGAGCCTGTCCTATAATCGATACCCCACGCTTTACCCCACCATTCTTTGCAACTCAGCCTATATACCGCCGTCGTCAGCTTACCCTGTGAAAGAAACAAAGTAGGCAAAAAAGTTTACAACTAACACGTCAGGTCAAGGTGTAGCAGATAGAATGGAAGAGATGGGCTACATTTTCTGCCACAGAAAAATACGAAAGGTGTAATGAAACACACACCCAAAGGAGGATTTAGAAGTAAGCTAAATAAGAGTCTTTATCTTAAATTTGCTCTGGAGCGCGCACACACCGCCCGTCACTCTCATCGTCCAAAAATAAACTTAACATATAAAAATACTAACAATATAGATGAGGCAAGTCGTAACAAGGTAAGCGCACCGGAAGGCGTGCTTGGAACAACAACCAGTAGCTTAAAACAAAGCATTCAACTTACAATTGAAAAATGTTAGTGAGATCCTAACCTTTTTGAGCCAAACAACTAGCCCAATCACATAAACAAATCCTCTCATTAACAAAATAAATCATTCGACAAAACTAGTATATGTGATAGAACCTAACCAAAACGGCGCAACAGAAAAAGTACCGCAAGGGAACCCTGAAAGAATAATGAAACACACAAGCAAAACAAAGCAAAGATAAACCCTTGTACCTCTTGCATCATGGTCCAGCCAGAATAAAACAGACAAAGAGAACTTCAGCCTGTACCCCCGAAACCAAGTGAGCTACTACAAGACAACTGTAAGAGTGCACCCATCTCTGTGGCAAAAGAGTGGGAAGATCTAGTAGTAGCGGTGAAAAGCCAAACGAACTTGGTGATAGCTGGTTGCTCAATAAATGAATTTTAGTTCAACTTTAGGTTACTTCCAGCAAACAATAGCACGCATTTTAACCTAAAAGGTATTCAATGGGGGTACAGCCCCATTGAAATAGGATACAACCTGACTTAGAGAGAAAGCAACATAACCTACGCCCAGTAGGCCCTAAAGCAGCCACCAGTAAACACAGCGTCACAGCACAAAGACAATAAATCCCCCCTGTGTCTGCCACCTCCTAAAAACCTACCGAGCCACACTATTATTATAGACAAACTAATGCTAGAACTAGTAACAAGAAGCCCTTCTCTTAAGCACCCCCTTGACCCAGAAATAGAAAACCTACTGGACATTAACAGACCAAAACAGGAACAACAATTAAACAGCCAAAACTGTTACAAAAACTGTCAACCCGACACCGGTGTGCTAAAAAGATAGATTAAAAGCTGTAAAAGGAATTCAGCAAAACCTTGTCCCAACTGTTTACCAAAAACATAGCCTTTAGCTAAACAAGTATTAAAGGTCCTGCCTGCCCAGTGAAACTTTTAAACGGCCGCGGTATCCTAACCGTGCAAAGGTAGCGTAATCACTTGTCTTCTAAATAAAGACTAGTATGAACGGCTAAATGAGGACAAACCTGTCTCTTATAGCTAATCAGTGAAACTGATCTCCCAGTACAAAAGCTGGGATAAACACATAAGACGAGAAGACCCTGTGGAGCTTAAAACGACCGCTAATAAGCACCACTAATGCCCCTAGCCCATAGTTTTAAGTTGGGGCGACTTCGGAACAAAACAAAACTTCCGAGCACAGAACCACCACTTCTCACCAAGGCTAACAAGCCAAAGTACAAAGCCGACCCAGTCATACTGACCAACGAACCAAGTTACCCCAGGGATAACAGCGCTATCTTCTTCAAGAGTCCCTATCGACAAGAAGGTTTACGACCTCGATGTTGGATCAGGACACCCAAATGGTGTAGCCGCTATTAAAGGTTCGTTTGTTCAACGATTAACAGTCCTACGTGATCTGAGTTCAGACCGGAGCAATCCAGGTCGGTTTCTATCTATGACGCTTACTTCTTCAGTACGAAAGGACAAAGAAGAGAGGACCAATATTATAAACACGTCCTTAAAACTAGCTGAACAAAACTCAAGCTAAACAAAGCACCTAGAACACCCCCAGACAAGGGGTAATTATTAGGGTGGCAGAGCCAGGTGAATGCAAAAGACCTAAGATCTTTCTACTAGATGTTCAAATCATCTCCCTAATACATGAATGCATTACTCTTATATATCATTAATCCCCTATTATATATTATTCCCATCTTACTAGCTGTTGCCTTCCTTACACTACTGGAACGAAAAGTGCTCGGTTATATACAACTACGAAAAGGCCCTAACATCATTGGCCCTTATGGGCTATTACAACCATTTGCAGACGGCATTAAACTGTTTATTAAAGAACCCTTACGCCCCTCCTCTTCCTCTCCTGCCCTCTTCATCATAACCCCGACCTTAGCCCTATTTCTAGCCCTTATAATTTGAACCCCCCTCCCAATACCGGCCACCTTAGCAGACATAAACCTAGGCCTTCTCTTCATACTAGCCCTCTCAAGCATAGCAGTATATTCTATTCTATGATCAGGGTGGGCATCCAACTCAAAATACCCATTAATTGGCGCCCTACGTGCGGTAGCACAAACAATCTCATACGAGGTCACCCTGGGAATTATTTTACTAACCATTATTATCCTTACAGGGGGCTTCACTCTACAAATACTCTCAATTACACAAGAACACCAATGACTACTAATTTCATCATGACCTCTTGCCATAATATGGTTTATCTCAACACTAGCAGAAACAAACCGGGCCCCCTTTGATTTAACAGAAGGAGAATCAGAGCTTGTCTCTGGCTTTAATGTAGAGTATGCCGCTGGCCCATTCGCCCTATTTTTCCTAGCTGAATATGCAAACATCATACTAATAAATACCCTAACCTGCATCCTTTTCCTAAACCCAGGAACCTCCCTACCCCCAGACGTGTTCACAATAAACCTAATATTAAAAACAACTATCCTGACAATCATATTCTTATGAACTCGCGCCTCATACCCTCGTTTTCGTTACGACCAACTTATACACCTCTTATGAAAAAATTTCTTACCCCTAACCCTCGCTCTATTAATGTGGCATGCCTCTTTCCCAACAATATTATCAGGACTCCCCCCACAATAAACCAGGAAATATGCCCGAATCCCCAAGGATTACTTTGATAGAGTAAAACACAGGGGTTAAAATCCCCTTATTTCCTTCTTCTCGAAGCACTAGAAAAACAGGACACGAACCCGCACCAAAAGACTCAAAATCTTATGTACTTCATTATACTATTTTCTAGTAAAGTCAGCTAATTAAGCTTTCGGGCCCATACCCCGAAAATGTTGGTTAAAATCCTTCCTATACTAATGAACCCAATCATATCTTCACTGATTCTCTCAAGCGTAGCAACCGGCTCCATCATTACCCTATCAAGCACACACTGACTCCTTGCCTGAATCGGATTAGAACTAAATACCCTAGCCATTATTCCCCTTATCGCCAAACAACACCATCCCCGTGCAACTGAAGCCGCTACAAAATATTTCCTTACCCAAGCTGCTGCCTCAGCCACACTCCTATTCGCCAGCACAATCAATGCCTGATCCACCAGCACCTGAGACATTTCACAACTCACAAACCAACCTGCCTGCATCATAATAACAATAGCTCTAGCCATAAAACTAGGCCTAGCCCCCCTGCATTTCTGACTACCAGAAGTCCTACAAGGCACAACACTAAAAACAGCACTAATCATTACAACTTGACAAAAACTCGCCCCCCTCGCCCTACTTTATATAGCCGCCCCCGCTATCCACCCAAATACACTTCTAATTATAGGGCTACTGTCAACCTTGACCGGAGGGTGGGGAGGCATAAACCAAACACAGACACGAAAAATCATAGCATTCTCATCAATTGCCCACCTAGGTTGAATAGCTACAATTCTCACACTAAGCTCAAACTTAATACTCCTCAACCTATTTTTATACCTCATAATAACAACTACTGCCTTTATAATCCTTATCTTCATCACAGCAAAAAACATTAAAGATTTAACCACCTCTTGAACAATTTCCCCCTCAACCATAGCACTTATATTTTTACTACTAATATCTCTAGGAGGGCTCCCCCCGCTAACAGGCTTTATCCCAAAATGGTTAATTTTACAAGAATTAACAACCCACAACCTATCAATGACCGCAGCCCTACTTGCCCTCTCCGCTCTATTAAGCCTATTCTTTTACTTACGACTATCTTACATCACAACCCTCACAGTGTTCCCAACCACCACACAAACAACACACAAATGACGATTCCAACCTAAACTAAGTACAACCACAATCTCAACCCTCTTACTACCATCCTTACTCCTCTTACCCCTAACCCCAATGATACTTTAAGAGGCTTAGGTTAACAAAACCAAGGGCCTTCAAAGCCCTAAATAAGAGTTCAACCCTCCTAGCCCCTGAAGGCATGTAAAACTTTAACTTACATCTCCTGATTGCAACTCAGGCACTTTAATTAAGCTAAAACCTCCCAGACAGACGGGCCTCGATCCCGTAAATTTCTAGTTAACAGCTAAACGCCCCATCCAGCGGGCTTCAATCTGAGCTTCTTCTAAAAAAAGAAGCTCCGGCACACCTTTGGTGTGCTTCTCTAGATTTGCACTCTAGCGTGAATCACCACGAAGCTATTGTGATAAGAGTGGGACTGGCACCCACCTATACAGGGCTACAACCTGCCACCTACTATCGGCCATCTTACCTGTGACCATTAATCGTTGATTCTTCTCAACCAACCACAAAGATATCGGCACCTTATACTTAATCTTCGGAGCTTGAGCAGGAATAGTTGGTACAGCACTTAGCCTGTTAATTCGGGCTGAACTAAGTCAACCTGGCGCCCTGCTAGGCGATGATCAGATCTATAACGTCATTGTAACAGCCCATGCTTTTGTCATAATTTTCTTTATAGTAATGCCTGTAATAATCGGCGGGTTCGGAAATTGACTAGTCCCCCTAATAATTGGGGCGCCAGATATGGCCTTCCCACGAATAAACAACATGAGTTTTTGACTTCTCCCTCCTTCTCTATTACTGCTACTTGCATCCTCGGGGGTGGAAGCCGGGGCCGGCACCGGGTGAACCGTCTACCCTCCCTTAGCCGGGAACTTAGCCCATGCCGGGGCCTCTGTAGATCTAACCATCTTCTCCCTCCACCTCGCGGGAGTCTCCTCAATTCTTGGGGCCATTAACTTTATTACTACCTGCATCAACATAAAACCACCCTCCATAACCCAATACCAAACCCCTCTATTCGTATGATCAGTAATAATCACGGCAGTTCTACTTTTACTATCACTACCCGTCCTTGCCGCCGGTATCACAATACTACTAACAGACCGAAATTTAAACACATCTTTCTTCGATCCTGCAGGTGGGGGGGACCCAATTTTATACCAACATCTGTTTTGGTTCTTTGGTCACCCAGAAGTCTACATTTTGATTCTTCCTGGCTTTGGAATAATCTCACACATTGTAACCTATTATGCTGGAAAAAAAGAACCTTTCGGCTACATGGGTATAGTATGAGCCATAATATCTATCGGCTTCTTAGGCTTTATCGTATGAGCCCACCACATATTTACCGTTGGAATGGATGTCGATACCCGAGCATATTTCACTTCCGCCACAATAATCATCGCAATTCCAACAGGTGTAAAGGTATTTAGCTGGCTCGCAACTTTACATGGGGGCATAATCAAATGAGATGCTGCCATACTCTGGGCCCTGGGCTTCATTTTCCTATTTACTGTGGGAGGCCTAACAGGCATTGTACTTGCCAACTCATCCTTAGACATTGTTCTTCATGACACATATTACGTCGTAGCTCATTTCCACTATGTATTATCCATAGGTGCCGTATTTGCAATCATAGGAGGCTTTGTACATTGATTTCCCCTATTTTCAGGCTATACACTTCATCAAACTTGAACAAAAGTCCAATTTGGTGTCATATTTGCCGGGGTTAATCTGACCTTCTTCCCTCAACACTTCCTTGGGCTATCAGGAATGCCCCGCCGTTACTCCGACTATCCTGACGCATATACCATCTGAAATACTTTATCATCAATTGGCTCACTAATTTCTCTAGTAGCCGTAATCATAATAATGTTTATCATTTGAGAAGCATTCGCAGCTAAACGAGAAGTTTTCGCCCTAGAACTAACAAACACAAACCTAGAATGACTTCACGGCTGCCCACCCCCTTATCACACTTACGAAGAACCAACATATGTACAAACAAACTCAAGAAAGGGAGGAATCGAACCGCCTTCTACTGGTTTCAAGCCAATCACATAGCCAAGATGCTTCTTTCTCATGAGACCCTAGTAAATTTATTATGTAGCCCTGTCAGAGCTAAGTTATAGGTTAGCCCCTATGGGCCTCATGATGGCACACCCCGCTCAACTCGGATTTCAAGACGCAGCATCTCCCATTATAGAAGAGCTCTTACATTTTCATGACCACGCCATTATAATTGTCTTCTTAATTAGTGCTTTAGTATTATACATTATTTCTTTAATAATAACAACAAAGCTAACACACACAAATACCATAGACGCCCAAGAAGTAGAAATAATCTGAACAATTCTTCCTGCAATCATTTTAATCTTAATTGCCCTCCCTTCCCTTCGCATTCTCTACCTCATAGATGAAATCAACAACCCACACCTAACTGTTAAAGCTCTCGGCCACCAATGATATTGGAGCTATGAGTACACAGACTATCAAGATCTCGCATTTGACTCTTACATAATTCCCTCACAAGACCTCCCTCAAGGACACCTCCGTCTATTAGAAGTAGATCACCGAATAGTAGTTCCAATAGAATCCCCAATTCGCATACTAATCTCCGCAGAAGATGTCCTGCACTCATGGGCCGTACCCGCCCTCGGCATTAAAACAGATGCCATTCCCGGACGACTAAATCAAACAACCTTTATCACTTCTCACCCAGGCTTGTTCTATGGACAATGCTCAGAAATCTGCGGATCTAACCACAGCTTCATGCCCATTGTAGTAGAAGCAATTCCACTAAAACACTTTGAAGACTGAACCACAACAATACTCACTGCATCACTAAGAAGCTTTTATCAGCGTTAGCCTTTTAAGCTAAAGAAGGAGACAACACCTGCCCCCTTAGTGATATGCCTCAATTAAACCCTGCCCCCTGATTAATAATCCTCCTACTTTCATGAACAATCTTATTAACAATTCTCCAAACCAAAACTTTAATAATAACCTCTCAAAATCTCCCAATCCAAAACACCCCCACACCTAAAGCCTCACCTTGAAACTGACCATGAATTTAAGCTTCTTCGACCAATTTTTAAGCCCACAACTCCTTGGAATCCCCCTTATCACCCTAGCAATAATCCTGCCACCAACCCTAATTTTTACAAAAACAAGCCGACTTATCTTAAATCGGCTAGAAACGGTACAAACATGAGCAATCTTTATATTTGTAAAACAACTTATATTACCCCTAAACAAACCAGGCCACAAATGAGCCGCACTCTTAACCTCACTTATATTATTCCTTCTCCTATTCAATTTGCTAGGACTTTTCCCTTATACATTCACCCCAACTACCCAGCTATCAATAAATATGGGTTTAGCAGTACCCTTATGACTAGCAACTGTATTAATTGGCTTACGCAATCAACCAACCCTTTCATTAGGCCACCTTCTACCAGAAGGCACCCCAACCCCTCTCGTACCTGTTCTCATTATTATCGAAACAATTAGCCTACTCATTCGCCCTCTTGCACTAGGCGTTCGACTAACAGCCAACTTAACAGCAGGTCACCTGCTAATCCAACTTATTTCTACCGCCGTATTTGTAATACTACCCATAATAACTGCAACCGCAACACTAACCTTTATTGTCCTCTTACTTTTAACTATTCTAGAGGTCGCAGTAGCAATTATTCAAGCCTACGTCTTCACTTTACTATTAAGCCTATACCTACAAGAAAATACTTAATGATCCACCAAGCACATGCCTATCATATAGTAGACCAAAGCCCCTGGCCCCTAACAGGCGCAATCGCTGCCTTACTTATAACATCCGGACTCGCCGTCTGATTTCACTTCAACAATATACTATTAATGAATATCGGCCTAATTATCCTCCTTCTAACAATACTACAATGGTGGCGAGATATCACCCGTGAGGGAACCTTTCAAGGCCACCACACGGTCCCTGTACAAAAAGGCCTCCGATACGGGATAATCCTTTTTATTACATCAGAGGTCTTCTTTTTTATCGGCTTTTTCTGAGCTTTCTACCACTCAAGCCTGGCCCCAACCCCGGAGCTTGGGGGCTGTTGACCCCCTAGCGGAATTCACCCATTAAACCCATTTGAAGTACCCCTTCTAAACACAGCTGTACTCCTAGCCTCTGGTGTTACCGTAACATGAGCCCACCATTCTATTATAGAAAATAATCGAAAAGAAGCAATTCAAGCCCTTACACTAACCATTGCCTTGGGCCTTTACTTCACCGCCCTCCAAGCCATAGAATACTATGAAGCCCCTTTCGCTATTTCAGATAGCGTTTACGGGTCAACATTCTTTGTGGCAACAGGCTTCCATGGCCTCCACGTAATTATTGGATCAACTTTTTTAATTGTTTGCTTACTACGACAGATCATATATCACTTCACAACAAACCACCACTTCGGATTTGAAGCCGCCGCATGATACTGACATTTCGTAGACGTTGTATGACTGTTCCTTTACATCTCAATTTACTGATGAGGCTCTTGCTCTTTTAGTATCAACCAGTACAAGTGATTTCCAATCACTAAGCCTTAATAAAACCTTAAGAAAGAGTAATGAATATAACAACCATATTCTTAATTACAACAACCCTTATAGTTATCTTAATTACTATTAGCTTTTGATTACCACAAATATCACCAGACACAGAAAAACTCTCCCCATATGAATGCGGCTTCGACCCATTAGGAACCGCCCGTCTACCATTCTCGCTTCGATTCTTCCTAGTTGCAATCCTATTTCTTCTATTCGACCTAGAAATTGCGCTACTCCTTCCGATCCCATGAGCCATAAACCTTATACAACCAACAACCACTTTAATCTGAATATCCGCAATCATTATTCTTCTAACACTAGGCTTAATTTACGAATGATTAGCAGGGGGGCTAGAGTGGGCAGAGTAGGCAGTTAGTATAAATAAAACAACTAATTTCGACTTAGTAGCCCCAGGTTTTAACCCTGGACTGCCATATGACAACATATTTTACCTTTTCCTCTGCCTTCGTACTCGGAATTTTAGGGTTGGCCCTACACCGAACACACTTAGTTTCCGCACTACTCTGTATCGAAGCCATAATATTAGCCCTCTTTATAGCACTTACAGCATTCTCATCTACACTACAACTCCCCTCCACAAACATTTCTCCCATTCTCCTCCTTGCTTTTTCTGCCTGTGAAGCAGGAACTGGCCTCGCCTTATTAGTGGCAACCTCTCGAACACATGGCTCGGACCATCTTAAAAACCTAAACCTCTTACAATGCTAAAAATTCTTTTACCTACCCTTATATTAATTCCAACAGCCCTTCTATCAAAACAAAACATCCTTTTCACAATATACACCTCCTACTCAATACTACTTGCACTAATAAGTCTAGTCTGATTTAAGTATCCTCTAAACCCTAGCATAATATTCTCCTCTTCCTACCTAAACATTGACTCAATTTCCGCCCCATTAATAATCCTTTCCTGCTGACTTCTCCCACTAATAGCCCTAGCTAGCCAAAACCACCTCCAACACGAACCTCTTGCTCGAAAACGAAACTTTTTAGTAGTCATTACAACCCTACAAGTTGCCCTATTATTAACATTCTCCGCAACCGAATTCACCCTATTTTACATTATATTCGAAACAACATTAATTCCCACCCTCATTGTTATTACACGATGGGGAAACCAAGCCGAGCGACTTTCCGCAGGGACATACTTTCTATTTTACACACTTGCTGGATCTCTCCCCCTATTAGTTGCTATTCTATTTTTAAACACTAAATACTCCAACATTTCAATAGTAATAATAAACCTAATTCAACCAGAAACCCCCCACTCATGAACAAATAACATACTATGACTTGCCTGCTTAATCGCCTTCCTAGTGAAAATGCCTTTATATGGCCTCCACCTCTGACTCCCAAAAGCCCATGTGGAAGCCCCTATCGCTGGCTCAATGGTTCTGGCTGCAATTTTACTGAAACTCGGAGGCTACGGTATCATTCGAATCACCCCCCTACTAAACCCACTCTCAACAAAACTATACTACCCCTTTATTATTCTAGCCATTTGAGGCATCATCATAACCAGCTCAATCTGCCTACGACAAACTGACTTAAAATCTTTAATCGCTTACTCATCAGTAAGCCACATAGGCCTCGTAATTGCAGCCGCTTTGATTCAAACCCCATGAAGCCTAACAGGAGCAATTTTACTGATAATTGCCCACGGCCTTACCTCATCAATACTATTTTGTCTAGCAAACACAAACTATGAACGCACCCATAGCCGAACACTCCTTCTAGCCCGCGGCCTGCAACTTATTCTTCCTCTAACAATATCCTGGTGGCTTATAGCTAACTTAATAAATATGGCCCTCCCCCCCACAATTAATCTCACAGGCGAACTTCTAATCATAACATCATTATTCAACTGGTCCCCCCTAACAATCCTCATAACAGGAGTAGGCACTCTCTTAACAGCCACCTACTCACTTCATATATTTTTAACAACCCAACGAGGAAAGCTCCCACAACACGCTATCCAAACAAACCCGACATACACCCGAGAACACCTGCTACTGGTCCTACACATCCTCCCGATACTTATACTTATAATAAAACCCGAACTAATCATAGGCCCCCTTCCTTGTTGTCATAGTTTAACAAAAACATTAGAATGTGGATCTAAAAATAGAAGTTCAAACCTTCTTAATGACCGAGGGGTATTGTATACAAAGAACTGCTAACTCTGCGTCCTGGGATTAACCCCCCAGACTCCTCACTTTTAAAGGATCAGAGTTTAATCCATTGGTCTTAGGAGCCAAAATTCTTGGTGCAATTCCAAGTAAAAGTACATGCACAACATCCCCCACACCACCATAGCCGCTACCTTTCTATTCCTAATAATTCCCATCACAATAACCCTATACCCTCTACAAAACCAATGACACCTCTCCCATGTAAAGGTAGCTGTGCAAACAGCATTTTTTACCAGCATAATCCCCCTGTTTATCTTCATTAACTATGGACTAGAATTCACAACTACAAACATCCACTGAATCAACATCTCTAATTTTAGCATCAACATTAGCTTCATGCTAGACACCTACGCAATTACATTTTTACCCATCGCACTCTTTGTCACATGATCCATCTTGGAGTTTGCCGCATGATATATGACCTCAGACCCCTTTATCAACCGATTTTTTAAGTATCTTCTCCTATTCTTACTAGCTATATTAATTCTTGTTACCGCAAATAATATCTTCCAGCTTTTTATTGGGTGGGAGGGGGTTGGAATTATATCCTTTCTATTAATCGGGTGATGATTCTCACGTTCCGACGCAAACTCATCCGCCCTACAGGCAGTCATTTATAACCGAGTTGGGGATATTGGCCTTATCCTAACAATAGCCTGACTTGCTATAAACACAACCACCTGAGAATTTCATCAACTATTTACTAACCCAAACTCAGTCACCCTTGTCCCCCTCTTGGGTTTAATCTTAGCTGCCGCAGGAAAGTCTGCCCAATTTGGCCTTCACCCATGATTACCAGCAGCCATAGAAGGTCCTACTCCCGTCTCTGCCTTACTCCACTCCAGCACAATGGTTGTGGCAGGTGTATTCCTACTAATTCGCCTCCACCCCCTATTAGAAACAAACACAACAGCCCTATCCACCTGCCTTTGTCTAGGTGCAATAACAACCTTATTCACAGCAATTTGTGCCCTCACACAAAACGATATTAAAAAAATCATCGCCTTCTCAACCTCAAGCCAGCTTGGGTTGATAATGGTCACCGTAGGATTAAACCAACCACAACTAGCCTTCTTTCATATTTCAACCCACGCATTCTTTAAAGCCATGTTATTCCTCTGTTCTGGGTCGATCATTCATAATTTATCAGACGAACAGGACATCCGAAAGATAGGAGGCATTAACAAAGCAATACCCGTTACCACCTCCTGCCTAACCATCGGCAGCCTTGCCCTAATAGGAACCCCCTTTCTATCCGGCTTTTTCTCAAAAGACACCATCATCGAAACAATAAATACCTCCTACCTTAACGCCTGAGCCCTAATACTAACTCTCACAGCAACGGCCCTAACGGCCGCCTACAGCCTACGACTAATCTTCTACGTACAAATAAACACCTCCCGAGGGAACACTCTTGTCATCATTTCCGAAAACAATAAAACCCTAACCAACCCCCTTGTTCGCCTCGCAACAGGAAGCATTTTAACTGGCTTACTCCTTATCTCCTCTGTTCTTCCAATCAAAACAACAGCATTAACCATATCAACAAACATAAAACTGTCCGCATTACTCGTAACAATCTTAGGCCTTTTATATGCTTTAGAACTAGCCACCCAAACAACAACACTCTTGACTCCAAAACATAATAAGTTAAACAACTTCTCAAACCAACTAGGATTCTTCAACATAATCATTCACCGAACCCACCCAAACATTTCACTCATACAAGGACAAAACCTTGCCTCACACCTAAACGACCAACTATGGTATGAAAAAATTGGTCCAAAAATACTAACAATAACCAACACCCCCATGGTCAACAGCATTTCTACTGCCAACAAAGGTCTTATTAAAGCCTACTTAATCATATTTGTCCTATTTATGACCTCGGTGCTCATTTTTATTTTAATCTAATTACCCGCAAAGCCCCCCGCGCCAACCCACGTGACAGCTCTAACGCAACAAATAAAGCCAGCAATAAGCCTCACCCGGAAATTAATAAACAGCCACCCCCCCATGAATATAACAAAGACACCCCACTAAAGTCCGCACGAACAAAATGTAACCCTACACAATCAACCCCAACAACTCCAAACCCCTCCACCACCCACCCCCCACCAAATACCACAAACAACACCGTCACCAAAACAAAATACCCCCCAACATACAACCCAACAGACCAGCTCCCCCATGTCTCAGGGTAGGGCTCAGCCGCCAACGCTACAGAATAAGCAAATACCACCAACATTCCCCCTAAATAAATCAAAAATAAGACCAAAGAAACAAAAGAACTACCCAATCAAACCAACACACCACACCCAACGGCAGCAGCAACCACCAACCCAACCGCACCATAAAGCGGGGATGGGTTTGAGGCAACAGCCACCAACCCCCCCAATAAACAAAAAGATAATAAAAAAATAAAATAAACCATAATTTTTGCCTGGACTTTAACCAAGACCTGCGGCACGAAAAACCACTGTTGTATTCAACTACAAAAACTAATGACCCACAACCTACGAAAAACTCACCCAATCCTAAAGATTGTAAACAACACATTCATTGACCTCCCCACCCCATCAAATATCTCAGCATGATGAAATTTTGGCTCACTACTTGGATTTTGTCTAATCGCACAAGTCCTAACTGGCCTATTCCTTGCTATACACTACACAGCAGACATCTCTTCAGCATTTTCATCAATCGCACACATTTGTCGAGACGTACAATACGGGTGGCTAATCCGAAACCTGCACGCCAATGGGGCCTCCATATTCTTTATTTGCATTTACCTCCATATCGGACGGGGCTTATACTACGGCTCTTACATATACAAAGAAACCTGAAACATTGGGGTCGTTCTTCTTCTCCTTGTAATGGCAACAGCCTTTGTGGGCTACGTACTTCCATGGGGCCAGATATCTTTTTGAGGGGCCACCGTCATTACTAACCTTCTTTCAGCAATTCCCTATATCGGAACAACCTTGGTAGAATGAATCTGGGGAGGGTTCTCAGTAGACAACGCAACACTCACCCGATTCTTTTCATTCCATTTTATTCTGCCATTTATTATCATGGGAACCTCTATACTTCACCTCCTTTTCCTCCACGAAACAGGATCAAATAACCCCACAGGCCTAAACTCCAACACAGACAAAATCCCATTTCACCCTTATTACACCTATAAAGACCTTTTAGGCCTAACATTATTAATCTTCGTTCTCCTCCTACTAGCCCTCTTCTCCCCAAACTTACTAGGAGACCCAGAAAACTTTACCCCTGCAAACCCCTTAGTCACGCCACCACACATTAAACCCGAGTGATACTTCCTCTTTGCCTACGCTATCCTACGCTCAATCCCAAATAAATTAGGAGGCGTTCTTGCCTTATTATTTTCAATCCTAATCCTAATCTTCGTACCCATACTCCATACATCAAAGCAACGAGGAAACACCTTCCGGCCCCTATCCCAAGGGGTCTTTTGACTCCTTATATCAAATATCATTATCCTCACGTGAATCGGAGGACAGCCCGTAGAGGACCCCTTCATCATCATCGGACAAATTGCCTCAATACTCTACTTTGCTATTTTCCTCCTCCTCATACCAATTACAGCCAAACTAGAAGATAAAATACTCAAATGATAGCCCCACTCTAAGCCTTAGTAGCTTAATAGACAAAGCATTGGTCTTGTAAGCCAAAGATGGGAACTAAGACCCCCTAA
>NW_027101600.1:0-17207 GCF_035046505.1 Tiliqua scincoides
TGAGGCAATTTGTCCGATGATGATGAAGGGGTCCTCTACGGGCTGTCCTCCGATTCACGTGAGGATAATGATATTTGATATAAGGAGTCAAAAGACCCCTTGGGATAGGGGCCGGAAGGTGTTTCCTCGTTGCTTTGATGTATGGAGTATGGGTACGAAGATTAGGATTAGGATTGAAAATAATAAGGCAAGAACGCCTCCTAATTTATTTGGGATTGAGCGTAGGATAGCGTAGGCAAAGAGGAAGTATCACTCGGGTTTAATGTGTGGTGGCGTGACTAAGGGGTTTGCAGGGGTAAAGTTTTCTGGGTCTCCTAGTAAGTTTGGGGAGAAGAGGGCTAGTAGGAGGAGAACGAAGATTAATAATGTTAGGCCTAAAAGGTCTTTATAGGTGTAATAAGGGTGAAATGGGATTTTGTCTGTGTTGGAGTTTAGGCCTGTGGGGTTATTTGATCCTGTTTCGTGGAGGAAAAGGAGGTGAAGTATAGAGGTTCCCATGATAATAAATGGCAGAATAAAATGGAATGAAAAGAATCGGGTGAGTGTTGCGTTGTCTACTGAGAACCCTCCCCAGATTCATTCTACCAAGGTTGTTCCGATATAGGGAATTGCTGAAAGAAGGTTAGTAATGACGGTGGCCCCTCAAAAAGATATCTGGCCCCATGGAAGTACGTAGCCCACAAAGGCTGTTGCCATTACAAGGAGAAGAAGAACGACCCCAATGTTTCAGGTTTCTTTGTATATGTAAGAGCCGTAGTATAAGCCCCGTCCGATATGGAGGTAAATGCAAATAAAGAATATGGAGGCCCCATTGGCGTGCAGGTTTCGGATTAGCCACCCGTATTGTACGTCTCGACAAATGTGTGCGATTGATGAAAATGCTGAAGAGATGTCTGCTGTGTAGTGTATAGCAAGGAATAGGCCAGTTAGGACTTGTGCGATTAGACAAAATCCAAGTAGTGAGCCAAAATTTCATCATGCTGAGATATTTGATGGGGTGGGGAGGTCAATGAATGTGTTGTTTACAATCTTTAGGATTGGGTGAGTTTTTCGTAGGTTGTGGGTCATTAGTTTTTGTAGTTGAATACAACAGTGGTTTTTCGTGCCGCAGGTCTTGGTTAAAGTCCAGGCAAAAATTATGGTTTATTTTATTTTTTTATTATCTTTTTGTTTATTGGGGGGGTTGGTGGCTGTTGCCTCAAACCCATCCCCGCTTTATGGTGCGGTTGGGTTGGTGGTTGCTGCTGCCGTTGGGTGTGGTGTGTTGGTTTGATTGGGTAGTTCTTTTGTTTCTTTGGTCTTATTTTTGATTTATTTAGGGGGAATGTTGGTGGTATTTGCTTATTCTGTAGCGTTGGCGGCTGAGCCCTACCCTGAGACATGGGGGAGCTGGTCTGTTGGGTTGTATGTTGGGGGGTATTTTGTTTTGGTGACGGTGTTGTTTGTGGTATTTGGTGGGGGGTGGGTGGTGGAGGGGTTTGGAGTTGTTGGGGTTGATTGTGTAGGGTTACATTTTGTTCGTGCGGACTTTAGTGGGGTGTCTTTGTTATATTCATGGGGGGGTGGCTGTTTATTAATTTCCGGGTGAGGCTTATTGCTGGCTTTATTTGTTGCGTTAGAGCTGTCACGTGGGTTGGCGCGGGGGGCTTTGCGGGTAATTAGATTAAAATAAAAATGAGCACCGAGGTCATAAATAGGACAAATATGATTAAGTAGGCTTTAATAAGACCTTTGTTGGCAGTAGAAATGCTGTTGACCATGGGGGTGTTGGTTATTGTTAGTATTTTTGGACCAATTTTTTCATACCATAGTTGGTCGTTTAGGTGTGAGGCAAGGTTTTGTCCTTGTATGAGTGAAATGTTTGGGTGGGTTCGGTGAATGATTATGTTGAAGAATCCTAGTTGGTTTGAGAAGTTGTTTAACTTATTATGTTTTGGAGTCAAGAGTGTTGTTGTTTGGGTGGCTAGTTCTAAAGCATATAAAAGGCCTAAGATTGTTACGAGTAATGCGGACAGTTTTATGTTTGTTGATATGGTTAATGCTGTTGTTTTGATTGGAAGAACAGAGGAGATAAGGAGTAAGCCAGTTAAAATGCTTCCTGTTGCGAGGCGAACAAGGGGGTTGGTTAGGGTTTTATTGTTTTCGGAAATGATGACAAGAGTGTTCCCTCGGGAGGTGTTTATTTGTACGTAGAAGATTAGTCGTAGGCTGTAGGCGGCCGTTAGGGCCGTTGCTGTGAGAGTTAGTATTAGGGCTCAGGCGTTAAGGTAGGAGGTATTTATTGTTTCGATGATGGTGTCTTTTGAGAAAAAGCCGGATAGAAAGGGGGTTCCTATTAGGGCAAGGCTGCCGATGGTTAGGCAGGAGGTGGTAACGGGTATTGCTTTGTTAATGCCTCCTATCTTTCGGATGTCCTGTTCGTCTGATAAATTATGAATGATCGACCCAGAACAGAGGAATAACATGGCTTTAAAGAATGCGTGGGTTGAAATATGAAAGAAGGCTAGTTGTGGTTGGTTTAATCCTACGGTGACCATTATCAACCCAAGCTGGCTTGAGGTTGAGAAGGCGATGATTTTTTTAATATCGTTTTGTGTGAGGGCACAAATTGCTGTGAATAAGGTTGTTATTGCACCTAGACAAAGGCAGGTGGATAGGGCTGTTGTGTTTGTTTCTAATAGGGGGTGGAGGCGAATTAGTAGGAATACACCTGCCACAACCATTGTGCTGGAGTGGAGTAAGGCAGAGACGGGAGTAGGACCTTCTATGGCTGCTGGTAATCATGGGTGAAGGCCAAATTGGGCAGACTTTCCTGCGGCAGCTAAGATTAAACCCAAGAGGGGGACAAGGGTGACTGAGTTTGGGTTAGTAAATAGTTGATGAAATTCTCAGGTGGTTGTGTTTATAGCAAGTCAGGCTATTGTTAGGATAAGGCCAATATCCCCAACTCGGTTATAAATGACTGCCTGTAGGGCGGATGAGTTTGCGTCGGAACGTGAGAATCATCACCCGATTAATAGAAAGGATATAATTCCAACCCCCTCCCACCCAATAAAAAGCTGGAAGATATTATTTGCGGTAACAAGAATTAATATAGCTAGTAAGAATAGGAGAAGATACTTAAAAAATCGGTTGATAAAGGGGTCTGAGGTCATATATCATGCGGCAAACTCCAAGATGGATCATGTGACAAAGAGTGCGATGGGTAAAAATGTAATTGCGTAGGTGTCTAGCATGAAGCTAATGTTGATGCTAAAATTAGAGATGTTGATTCAGTGGATGTTTGTAGTTGTGAATTCTAGTCCATAGTTAATGAAGATAAACAGGGGGATTATGCTGGTAAAAAATGCTGTTTGCACAGCTACCTTTACATGGGAGAGGTGTCATTGGTTTTGTAGAGGGTATAGGGTTATTGTGATGGGAATTATTAGGAATAGAAAGGTAGCGGCTATGGTGGTGTGGGGGATGTTGTGCATGTACTTTTACTTGGAATTGCACCAAGAATTTTGGCTCCTAAGACCAATGGATTAAACTCTGATCCTTTAAAAGTGAGGAGTCTGGGGGGTTAATCCCAGGACGCAGAGTTAGCAGTTCTTTGTATACAATACCCCTCGGTCATTAAGAAGGTTTGAACTTCTATTTTTAGATCCACATTCTAATGTTTTTGTTAAACTATGACAACAAGGAAGGGGGCCTATGATTAGTTCGGGTTTTATTATAAGTATAAGTATCGGGAGGATGTGTAGGACCAGTAGCAGGTGTTCTCGGGTGTATGTCGGGTTTGTTTGGATAGCGTGTTGTGGGAGCTTTCCTCGTTGGGTTGTTAAAAATATATGAAGTGAGTAGGTGGCTGTTAAGAGAGTGCCTACTCCTGTTATGAGGATTGTTAGGGGGGACCAGTTGAATAATGATGTTATGATTAGAAGTTCGCCTGTGAGATTAATTGTGGGGGGGAGGGCCATATTTATTAAGTTAGCTATAAGCCACCAGGATATTGTTAGAGGAAGAATAAGTTGCAGGCCGCGGGCTAGAAGGAGTGTTCGGCTATGGGTGCGTTCATAGTTTGTGTTTGCTAGACAAAATAGTATTGATGAGGTAAGGCCGTGGGCAATTATCAGTAAAATTGCTCCTGTTAGGCTTCATGGGGTTTGAATCAAAGCGGCTGCAATTACGAGGCCTATGTGGCTTACTGATGAGTAAGCGATTAAAGATTTTAAGTCAGTTTGTCGTAGGCAGATTGAGCTGGTTATGATGATGCCTCAAATGGCTAGAATAATAAAGGGGTAGTATAGTTTTGTTGAGAGTGGGTTTAGTAGGGGGGTGATTCGAATGATACCGTAGCCTCCGAGTTTCAGTAAAATTGCAGCCAGAACCATTGAGCCAGCGATAGGGGCTTCCACATGGGCTTTTGGGAGTCAGAGGTGGAGGCCATATAAAGGCATTTTCACTAGGAAGGCGATTAAGCAGGCAAGTCATAGTATGTTATTTGTTCATGAGTGGGGGGTTTCTGGTTGAATTAGGTTTATTATTACTATTGAAATGTTGGAGTATTTAGTGTTTAAAAATAGAATAGCAACTAATAGGGGGAGAGATCCAGCAAGTGTGTAAAATAGAAAGTATGTCCCTGCGGAAAGTCGCTCGGCTTGGTTTCCCCATCGTGTAATAACAATGAGGGTGGGAATTAATGTTGTTTCGAATATAATGTAAAATAGGGTGAATTCGGTTGCGGAGAATGTTAATAATAGGGCAACTTGTAGGGTTGTAATGACTACTAAAAAGTTTCGTTTTCGAGCAAGAGGTTCGTGTTGGAGGTGGTTTTGGCTAGCTAGGGCTATTAGTGGGAGAAGTCAGCAGGAAAGGATTATTAATGGGGCGGAAATTGAGTCAATGTTTAGGTAGGAAGAGGAGAATATTATGCTAGGGTTTAGAGGATACTTAAATCAGACTAGACTTATTAGTGCAAGTAGTATTGAGTAGGAGGTGTATATTGTGAAAAGGATGTTTTGTTTTGATAGAAGGGCTGTTGGAATTAATATAAGGGTAGGTAAAAGAATTTTTAGCATTGTAAGAGGTTTAGGTTTTTAAGATGGTCCGAGCCATGTGTTCGAGAGGTTGCCACTAATAAGGCGAGGCCAGTTCCTGCTTCACAGGCAGAAAAAGCAAGGAGGAGAATGGGAGAAATGTTTGTGGAGGGGAGTTGTAGTGTAGATGAGAATGCTGTAAGTGCTATAAAGAGGGCTAATATTATGGCTTCGATACAGAGTAGTGCGGAAACTAAGTGTGTTCGGTGTAGGGCCAACCCTAAAATTCCGAGTACGAAGGCAGAGGAAAAGGTAAAATATGTTGTCATATGGCAGTCCAGGGTTAAAACCTGGGGCTACTAAGTCGAAATTAGTTGTTTTATTTATACTAACTGCCTACTCTGCCCACTCTAGCCCCCCTGCTAATCATTCGTAAATTAAGCCTAGTGTTAGAAGAATAATGATTGCGGATATTCAGATTAAAGTGGTTGTTGGTTGTATAAGGTTTATGGCTCATGGGATCGGAAGGAGTAGCGCAATTTCTAGGTCGAATAGAAGAAATAGGATTGCAACTAGGAAGAATCGAAGCGAGAATGGTAGACGGGCGGTTCCTAATGGGTCGAAGCCGCATTCATATGGGGAGAGTTTTTCTGTGTCTGGTGATATTTGTGGTAATCAAAAGCTAATAGTAATTAAGATAACTATAAGGGTTGTTGTAATTAAGAATATGGTTGTTATATTCATTACTCTTTCTTAAGGTTTTATTAAGGCTTAGTGATTGGAAATCACTTGTACTGGTTGATACTAAAAGAGCAAGAGCCTCATCAGTAAATTGAGATGTAAAGGAACAGTCATACAACGTCTACGAAATGTCAGTATCATGCGGCGGCTTCAAATCCGAAGTGGTGGTTTGTTGTGAAGTGATATATGATCTGTCGTAGTAAGCAAACAATTAAAAAAGTTGATCCAATAATTACGTGGAGGCCATGGAAGCCTGTTGCCACAAAGAATGTTGACCCGTAAACGCTATCTGAAATAGCGAAAGGGGCTTCATAGTATTCTATGGCTTGGAGGGCGGTGAAGTAAAGGCCCAAGGCAATGGTTAGTGTAAGGGCTTGAATTGCTTCTTTTCGATTATTTTCTATAATAGAATGGTGGGCTCATGTTACGGTAACACCAGAGGCTAGGAGTACAGCTGTGTTTAGAAGGGGTACTTCAAATGGGTTTAATGGGTGAATTCCGCTAGGGGGTCAACAGCCCCCAAGCTCCGGGGTTGGGGCCAGGCTTGAGTGGTAGAAAGCTCAGAAAAAGCCGATAAAAAAGAAGACCTCTGATGTAATAAAAAGGATTATCCCGTATCGGAGGCCTTTTTGTACAGGGACCGTGTGGTGGCCTTGAAAGGTTCCCTCACGGGTGATATCTCGCCACCATTGTAGTATTGTTAGAAGGAGGATAATTAGGCCGATATTCATTAATAGTATATTGTTGAAGTGAAATCAGACGGCGAGTCCGGATGTTATAAGTAAGGCAGCGATTGCGCCTGTTAGGGGCCAGGGGCTTTGGTCTACTATATGATAGGCATGTGCTTGGTGGATCATTAAGTATTTTCTTGTAGGTATAGGCTTAATAGTAAAGTGAAGACGTAGGCTTGAATAATTGCTACTGCGACCTCTAGAATAGTTAAAAGTAAGAGGACAATAAAGGTTAGTGTTGCGGTTGCAGTTATTATGGGTAGTATTACAAATACGGCGGTAGAAATAAGTTGGATTAGCAGGTGACCTGCTGTTAAGTTGGCTGTTAGTCGAACGCCTAGTGCAAGAGGGCGAATGAGTAGGCTAATTGTTTCGATAATAATGAGAACAGGTACGAGAGGGGTTGGGGTGCCTTCTGGTAGAAGGTGGCCTAATGAAAGGGTTGGTTGATTGCGTAAGCCAATTAATACAGTTGCTAGTCATAAGGGTACTGCTAAACCCATATTTATTGATAGCTGGGTAGTTGGGGTGAATGTATAAGGGAAAAGTCCTAGCAAATTGAATAGGAGAAGGAATAATATAAGTGAGGTTAAGAGTGCGGCTCATTTGTGGCCTGGTTTGTTTAGGGGTAATATAAGTTGTTTTACAAATATAAAGATTGCTCATGTTTGTACCGTTTCTAGCCGATTTAAGATAAGTCGGCTTGTTTTTGTAAAAATTAGGGTTGGTGGCAGGATTATTGCTAGGGTGATAAGGGGGATTCCAAGGAGTTGTGGGCTTAAAAATTGGTCGAAGAAGCTTAAATTCATGGTCAGTTTCAAGGTGAGGCTTTAGGTGTGGGGGTGTTTTGGATTGGGAGATTTTGAGAGGTTATTATTAAAGTTTTGGTTTGGAGAATTGTTAATAAGATTGTTCATGAAAGTAGGAGGATTATTAATCAGGGGGCAGGGTTTAATTGAGGCATATCACTAAGGGGGCAGGTGTTGTCTCCTTCTTTAGCTTAAAAGGCTAACGCTGATAAAAGCTTCTTAGTGATGCAGTGAGTATTGTTGTGGTTCAGTCTTCAAAGTGTTTTAGTGGAATTGCTTCTACTACAATGGGCATGAAGCTGTGGTTAGATCCGCAGATTTCTGAGCATTGTCCATAGAACAAGCCTGGGTGAGAAGTGATAAAGGTTGTTTGATTTAGTCGTCCGGGAATGGCATCTGTTTTAATGCCGAGGGCGGGTACGGCCCATGAGTGCAGGACATCTTCTGCGGAGATTAGTATGCGAATTGGGGATTCTATTGGAACTACTATTCGGTGATCTACTTCTAATAGACGGAGGTGTCCTTGAGGGAGGTCTTGTGAGGGAATTATGTAAGAGTCAAATGCGAGATCTTGATAGTCTGTGTACTCATAGCTCCAATATCATTGGTGGCCGAGAGCTTTAACAGTTAGGTGTGGGTTGTTGATTTCATCTATGAGGTAGAGAATGCGAAGGGAAGGGAGGGCAATTAAGATTAAAATGATTGCAGGAAGAATTGTTCAGATTATTTCTACTTCTTGGGCGTCTATGGTATTTGTGTGTGTTAGCTTTGTTGTTATTATTAAAGAAATAATGTATAATACTAAAGCACTAATTAAGAAGACAATTATAATGGCGTGGTCATGAAAATGTAAGAGCTCTTCTATAATGGGAGATGCTGCGTCTTGAAATCCGAGTTGAGCGGGGTGTGCCATCATGAGGCCCATAGGGGCTAACCTATAACTTAGCTCTGACAGGGCTACATAATAAATTTACTAGGGTCTCATGAGAAAGAAGCATCTTGGCTATGTGATTGGCTTGAAACCAGTAGAAGGCGGTTCGATTCCTCCCTTTCTTGAGTTTGTTTGTACATATGTTGGTTCTTCGTAAGTGTGATAAGGGGGTGGGCAGCCGTGAAGTCATTCTAGGTTTGTGTTTGTTAGTTCTAGGGCGAAAACTTCTCGTTTAGCTGCGAATGCTTCTCAAATGATAAACATTATTATGATTACGGCTACTAGAGAAATTAGTGAGCCAATTGATGATAAAGTATTTCAGATGGTATATGCGTCAGGATAGTCGGAGTAACGGCGGGGCATTCCTGATAGCCCAAGGAAGTGTTGAGGGAAGAAGGTCAGATTAACCCCGGCAAATATGACACCAAATTGGACTTTTGTTCAAGTTTGATGAAGTGTATAGCCTGAAAATAGGGGAAATCAATGTACAAAGCCTCCTATGATTGCAAATACGGCACCTATGGATAATACATAGTGGAAATGAGCTACGACGTAATATGTGTCATGAAGAACAATGTCTAAGGATGAGTTGGCAAGTACAATGCCTGTTAGGCCTCCCACAGTAAATAGGAAAATGAAGCCCAGGGCCCAGAGTATGGCAGCATCTCATTTGATTATGCCCCCATGTAAAGTTGCGAGCCAGCTAAATACCTTTACACCTGTTGGAATTGCGATGATTATTGTGGCGGAAGTGAAATATGCTCGGGTATCGACATCCATTCCAACGGTAAATATGTGGTGGGCTCATACGATAAAGCCTAAGAAGCCGATAGATATTATGGCTCATACTATACCCATGTAGCCGAAAGGTTCTTTTTTTCCAGCATAATAGGTTACAATGTGTGAGATTATTCCAAAGCCAGGAAGAATCAAAATGTAGACTTCTGGGTGACCAAAGAACCAAAACAGATGTTGGTATAAAATTGGGTCCCCCCCACCTGCAGGATCGAAGAAAGATGTGTTTAAATTTCGGTCTGTTAGTAGTATTGTGATACCGGCGGCAAGGACGGGTAGTGATAGTAAAAGTAGAACTGCCGTGATTATTACTGATCATACGAATAGAGGGGTTTGGTATTGGGTTATGGAGGGTGGTTTTATGTTGATGCAGGTAGTAATAAAGTTAATGGCCCCAAGAATTGAGGAGACTCCCGCGAGGTGGAGGGAGAAGATGGTTAGATCTACAGAGGCCCCGGCATGGGCTAAGTTCCCGGCTAAGGGAGGGTAGACGGTTCACCCGGTGCCGGCCCCGGCTTCCACCCCCGAGGATGCAAGTAGCAGTAATAGAGAAGGAGGGAGAAGTCAAAAACTCATGTTGTTTATTCGTGGGAAGGCCATATCTGGCGCCCCAATTATTAGGGGGACTAGTCAATTTCCGAACCCGCCGATTATTACAGGCATTACTATAAAGAAAATTATGACAAAAGCATGGGCTGTTACAATGACGTTATAGATCTGATCATCGCCTAGCAGGGCGCCAGGTTGACTTAGTTCAGCCCGAATTAACAGGCTAAGTGCTGTACCAACTATTCCTGCTCAAGCTCCGAAGATTAAGTATAAGGTGCCGATATCTTTGTGGTTGGTTGAGAAGAATCAACGATTAATGGTCACAGGTAAGATGGCCGATAGTAGGTGGCAGGTTGTAGCCCTGTATAGGTGGGTGCCAGTCCCACTCTTATCACAATAGCTTCGTGGTGATTCACGCTAGAGTGCAAATCTAGAGAAGCACACCAAAGGTGTGCCGGAGCTTCTTTTTTTAGAAGAAGCTCAGATTGAAGCCCGCTGGATGGGGCGTTTAGCTGTTAACTAGAAATTTACGGGATCGAGGCCCGTCTGTCTGGGAGGTTTTAGCTTAATTAAAGTGCCTGAGTTGCAATCAGGAGATGTAAGTTAAAGTTTTACATGCCTTCAGGGGCTAGGAGGGTTGAACTCTTATTTAGGGCTTTGAAGGCCCTTGGTTTTGTTAACCTAAGCCTCTTAAAGTATCATTGGGGTTAGGGGTAAGAGGAGTAAGGATGGTAGTAAGAGGGTTGAGATTGTGGTTGTACTTAGTTTAGGTTGGAATCGTCATTTGTGTGTTGTTTGTGTGGTGGTTGGGAACACTGTGAGGGTTGTGATGTAAGATAGTCGTAAGTAAAAGAATAGGCTTAATAGAGCGGAGAGGGCAAGTAGGGCTGCGGTCATTGATAGGTTGTGGGTTGTTAATTCTTGTAAAATTAACCATTTTGGGATAAAGCCTGTTAGCGGGGGGAGCCCTCCTAGAGATATTAGTAGTAAAAATATAAGTGCTATGGTTGAGGGGGAAATTGTTCAAGAGGTGGTTAAATCTTTAATGTTTTTTGCTGTGATGAAGATAAGGATTATAAAGGCAGTAGTTGTTATTATGAGGTATAAAAATAGGTTGAGGAGTATTAAGTTTGAGCTTAGTGTGAGAATTGTAGCTATTCAACCTAGGTGGGCAATTGATGAGAATGCTATGATTTTTCGTGTCTGTGTTTGGTTTATGCCTCCCCACCCTCCGGTCAAGGTTGACAGTAGCCCTATAATTAGAAGTGTATTTGGGTGGATAGCGGGGGCGGCTATATAAAGTAGGGCGAGGGGGGCGAGTTTTTGTCAAGTTGTAATGATTAGTGCTGTTTTTAGTGTTGTGCCTTGTAGGACTTCTGGTAGTCAGAAATGCAGGGGGGCTAGGCCTAGTTTTATGGCTAGAGCTATTGTTATTATGATGCAGGCAGGTTGGTTTGTGAGTTGTGAAATGTCTCAGGTGCTGGTGGATCAGGCATTGATTGTGCTGGCGAATAGGAGTGTGGCTGAGGCAGCAGCTTGGGTAAGGAAATATTTTGTAGCGGCTTCAGTTGCACGGGGATGGTGTTGTTTGGCGATAAGGGGAATAATGGCTAGGGTATTTAGTTCTAATCCGATTCAGGCAAGGAGTCAGTGTGTGCTTGATAGGGTAATGATGGAGCCGGTTGCTACGCTTGAGAGAATCAGTGAAGATATGATTGGGTTCATTAGTATAGGAAGGATTTTAACCAACATTTTCGGGGTATGGGCCCGAAAGCTTAATTAGCTGACTTTACTAGAAAATAGTATAATGAAGTACATAAGATTTTGAGTCTTTTGGTGCAGGTTCGTGTCCTGTTTTTCTAGTGCTTCGAGAAGAAGGAAATAAGGGGATTTTAACCCCTGTGTTTTACTCTATCAAAGTAATCCTTGGGGATTCGGGCATATTTCCTGGTTTATTGTGGGGGGAGTCCTGATAATATTGTTGGGAAAGAGGCATGCCACATTAATAGAGCGAGGGTTAGGGGTAAGAAATTTTTTCATAAGAGGTGTATAAGTTGGTCGTAACGAAAACGAGGGTATGAGGCGCGAGTTCATAAGAATATGATTGTCAGGATAGTTGTTTTTAATATTAGGTTTATTGTGAACACGTCTGGGGGTAGGGAGGTTCCTGGGTTTAGGAAAAGGATGCAGGTTAGGGTATTTATTAGTATGATGTTTGCATATTCAGCTAGGAAAAATAGGGCGAATGGGCCAGCGGCATACTCTACATTAAAGCCAGAGACAAGCTCTGATTCTCCTTCTGTTAAATCAAAGGGGGCCCGGTTTGTTTCTGCTAGTGTTGAGATAAACCATATTATGGCAAGAGGTCATGATGAAATTAGTAGTCATTGGTGTTCTTGTGTAATTGAGAGTATTTGTAGAGTGAAGCCCCCTGTAAGGATAATAATGGTTAGTAAAATAATTCCCAGGGTGACCTCGTATGAGATTGTTTGTGCTACCGCACGTAGGGCGCCAATTAATGGGTATTTTGAGTTGGATGCCCACCCTGATCATAGAATAGAATATACTGCTATGCTTGAGAGGGCTAGTATGAAGAGAAGGCCTAGGTTTATGTCTGCTAAGGTGGCCGGTATTGGGAGGGGGGTTCAAATTATAAGGGCTAGAAATAGGGCTAAGGTCGGGGTTATGATGAAGAGGGCAGGAGAGGAAGAGGAGGGGCGTAAGGGTTCTTTAATAAACAGTTTAATGCCGTCTGCAAATGGTTGTAATAGCCCATAAGGGCCAATGATGTTAGGGCCTTTTCGTAGTTGTATATAACCGAGCACTTTTCGTTCCAGTAGTGTAAGGAAGGCAACAGCTAGTAAGATGGGAATAATATATAATAGGGGATTAATGATATATAAGAGTAATGCATTCATGTATTAGGGAGATGATTTGAACATCTAGTAGAAAGATCTTAGGTCTTTTGCATTCACCTGGCTCTGCCACCCTAATAATTACCCCTTGTCTGGGGGTGTTCTAGGTGCTTTGTTTAGCTTGAGTTTTGTTCAGCTAGTTTTAAGGACGTGTTTATAATATTGGTCCTCTCTTCTTTGTCCTTTCGTACTGAAGAAGTAAGCGTCATAGATAGAAACCGACCTGGATTGCTCCGGTCTGAACTCAGATCACGTAGGACTGTTAATCGTTGAACAAACGAACCTTTAATAGCGGCTACACCATTTGGGTGTCCTGATCCAACATCGAGGTCGTAAACCTTCTTGTCGATAGGGACTCTTGAAGAAGATAGCGCTGTTATCCCTGGGGTAACTTGGTTCGTTGGTCAGTATGACTGGGTCGGCTTTGTACTTTGGCTTGTTAGCCTTGGTGAGAAGTGGTGGTTCTGTGCTCGGAAGTTTTGTTTTGTTCCGAAGTCGCCCCAACTTAAAACTATGGGCTAGGGGCATTAGTGGTGCTTATTAGCGGTCGTTTTAAGCTCCACAGGGTCTTCTCGTCTTATGTGTTTATCCCAGCTTTTGTACTGGGAGATCAGTTTCACTGATTAGCTATAAGAGACAGGTTTGTCCTCATTTAGCCGTTCATACTAGTCTTTATTTAGAAGACAAGTGATTACGCTACCTTTGCACGGTTAGGATACCGCGGCCGTTTAAAAGTTTCACTGGGCAGGCAGGACCTTTAATACTTGTTTAGCTAAAGGCTATGTTTTTGGTAAACAGTTGGGACAAGGTTTTGCTGAATTCCTTTTACAGCTTTTAATCTATCTTTTTAGCACACCGGTGTCGGGTTGACAGTTTTTGTAACAGTTTTGGCTGTTTAATTGTTGTTCCTGTTTTGGTCTGTTAATGTCCAGTAGGTTTTCTATTTCTGGGTCAAGGGGGTGCTTAAGAGAAGGGCTTCTTGTTACTAGTTCTAGCATTAGTTTGTCTATAATAATAGTGTGGCTCGGTAGGTTTTTAGGAGGTGGCAGACACAGGGGGGATTTATTGTCTTTGTGCTGTGACGCTGTGTTTACTGGTGGCTGCTTTAGGGCCTACTGGGCGTAGGTTATGTTGCTTTCTCTCTAAGTCAGGTTGTATCCTATTTCAATGGGGCTGTACCCCCATTGAATACCTTTTAGGTTAAAATGCGTGCTATTGTTTGCTGGAAGTAACCTAAAGTTGAACTAAAATTCATTTATTGAGCAACCAGCTATCACCAAGTTCGTTTGGCTTTTCACCGCTACTACTAGATCTTCCCACTCTTTTGCCACAGAGATGGGTGCACTCTTACAGTTGTCTTGTAGTAGCTCACTTGGTTTCGGGGGTACAGGCTGAAGTTCTCTTTGTCTGTTTTATTCTGGCTGGACCATGATGCAAGAGGTACAAGGGTTTATCTTTGCTTTGTTTTGCTTGTGTGTTTCATTATTCTTTCAGGGTTCCCTTGCGGTACTTTTTCTGTTGCGCCGTTTTGGTTAGGTTCTATCACATATACTAGTTTTGTCGAATGATTTATTTTGTTAATGAGAGGATTTGTTTATGTGATTGGGCTAGTTGTTTGGCTCAAAAAGGTTAGGATCTCACTAACATTTTTCAATTGTAAGTTGAATGCTTTGTTTTAAGCTACTGGTTGTTGTTCCAAGCACGCCTTCCGGTGCGCTTACCTTGTTACGACTTGCCTCATCTATATTGTTAGTATTTTTATATGTTAAGTTTATTTTTGGACGATGAGAGTGACGGGCGGTGTGTGCGCGCTCCAGAGCAAATTTAAGATAAAGACTCTTATTTAGCTTACTTCTAAATCCTCCTTTGGGTGTGTGTTTCATTACACCTTTCGTATTTTTCTGTGGCAGAAAATGTAGCCCATCTCTTCCATTCTATCTGCTACACCTTGACCTGACGTGTTAGTTGTAAACTTTTTTGCCTACTTTGTTTCTTTCACAGGGTAAGCTGACGACGGCGGTATATAGGCTGAGTTGCAAAGAATGGTGGGGTAAAGCGTGGGGTATCGATTATAGGACAGGCTCCTCTAGGATGATGTGGAGCACCGCCAAGTCCTTTGAGTTTCGAGCTTTTCGCTTGTAGTTCTCTGGCGAATGGTTTTGTGTGTTTAACCATCTATGTTTAGGGCTAGGCATAGTAGGGTATCTAATCCTAGTTTGTTTCCTAGCTTTAGTGAGGTTGAATAGTCTTTTATTTGAAGGCATTTTATTGGTGGAGTTCTTGTGCCAATATATTTTACAGTCTTGGCTTGGTTTTCCTTCAATTTTTTTGACATTATTCTGGTCACGCTTTACGCCGAGGGTCATTGTTTTTGGCCTTTCGTATAACCGCGGTGGCTGGCACGAAATTTACCGGCCAAACTTAATCATAGCTAAGTCAAGCTTTCGCTTATTTCTTAATGTTATTCACTGCTGAGTACCCGTGTGGGTGTGGCGTAGCAAGGTGTTGTGGGCTTCGGTTTGTTAGAGATCCTGATACCTGCTCCACTTGGCTATTCGGGGTTGTGTGGGCATTCTCACTGGGGTGTGGAGGCTTGCATGTGTAATTTTGATTAAAAACAATGGCAAGTTTAGGACCAAAACTTTGTGTTTTTGGGGAAATTTGACTCACCCATCTCAGCATCTTCAGTGCTTCGCTTTAAAAATTTTAAGCTACAATAACATAAAATTTTTGTATAAAAGATAAAAAAAATGTATATATAATCATGTTGTAAATATGCATTACGGCACTGATATTAGTATCCACGACTGCATTTACAATCTGTAGAATGCATGAACTGGTCGTGGACAACCGGTAGTTTTAGTTTGGTCAGATCCTGTTTTAGGGGTTTGGCAGGAGTAAATCTGACTAAGTGAGAAATTACCGGTAAGGGGGGTAGGGGGGTTTGCCATAAAAATTAAGTTGTATTTATTTACGTGTATCAAGCTGAACGTCCGCACCTACACCTACACCGACACCTGCGTTGTGGGTGCGCCTGCACCTGTGTACATGTCTGCGTCTGTGAACGCGCCCGCGCACATGCCTGCACTCGCAAACGCACGTGCGCTGCAGGCGCGCCCGCGTGCTCACGTCCACGTCTGCGCACGTTTGCGCTTGCAAACATACGTGCGCTGCAGGCGCGCCCGCGTGCCCACGTCCACGTCTGCGCACACATTTGCACTTGTATTTTCACCTGCGTCGCATGTGTTCACAGGTGCTTTTTCGTACGTTTTAACACGTTTGTTACTAATTTTATGTCATTCAAGCATTAAACGAAATCGCGTGCTCTATACGTGGGAACGTTTATCACGTGCACCGTAGGTCCAGATCGGACGGCAAATTGTAGGCGACCACTTTAGCAAGCGGCTCTGAGATCCACTCCCCCAAAAAAAATAAAAAAGGCCAGATGCATTGGGGGTCGGGATGCTATGATTTCTCGGCAAAGTGTACATTATGCACCAACCAGAAGCATCGTTAAAAGTGAGAAAGTGTTGGGAATCCTTTGACCGCCCCTGAGGTAGGAACCAGAGGCCTTGGAAAAAGTGAGAAATAGCCAACGTACTCCGTGTGTCCCACGGGGCTAGTAACGGGAGTACACGTCATTAAGGGATTGCTGGTTTCTCGGAGATGGCAGAATATAATAGATAACTGTCGAGCAAGAGAGCAGCAGGGGAGAAGGGTGATGGCATCTAATGGGCATGGTTGGGAGAGGGTAGTGTCCTCATGATATGCGTGAGGCGAAGAGGGCAAATGTCCAATTATACATAATATGTGCTAGATCATTCTAATCTAATCTTCTATGATCTGCATGTGTGAAAGAGGAAAATATTCGAGATGTGTTGTAAGTATGAAATCATTAATAATCTGTCTGTTGTGATATGCGTGTGGACAAGAGGTAAATGTCCGATTATACATAGTATGTCTTAGAACCTTAATTTGAAGTCTTTTGTGATATGCATGAGGTTGAAAATTAATTGTTCGATTATTCTTAGTTTGTGATTGATCATTGACTGATTAACCGGATATGATATGCATGAGGACAAGAGGTGAATGTCCGATTATACATAGTATGTGTAAGATCACCAGAAAAGCAATAAAAAGCCGCCAGGGGCGGCCAGATACGGGTGAATTGAGGTAGAGGACAAAAAAGCCGCCAGGGGCGGCCAGATACGGGTGAATTGAGGTAGAGGACAAAAAAGCCGCCAGGGGCGGCCAGATACGGGTGAATTGAGGTAGAGGACAAAAAAGCCGCCAGGGGCGGCCAGATACGGGTGAATTGAGGTAGAGGACAAAAAAGCCGCCAGGGGCGGCCAGATACGGGTGAATTGAGGTAGAGGGCAAAAAAGCCGCCAGGGGCGGCCAGATACGGGTGAATTGAGGTAGAGGACAAAAAAGCCGCCAGGGGCGGCCAGATACGGGTGAATTGAGGTAGAGGACAAAAAAGCCGCCAGGGGGTAGTTTAAAGTTAGAATGCTAGTTTTGGGGACTAGCGGTGGGGGTTTGAGTCCCCTCTCTCTGATGCCTTAGGGGGTCTTAGTTCCCATCTTTGGCTTACAAGACCAATGCTTTGTCTATTAAGCTACTAAGGCTTAGAGTGGGGCTATCATTTGAGTATTTTATCTTCTAGTTTGGCTGTAATTGGTATGAGGAGGAGGAAAATAGCAAAGTAGAGTATT